>NC_069499.1:1578448163-1578538163 GCF_027579735.1 Bombina bombina
TTCTATTGGCTGCAGTAGAGGAGATAAGATAAAGTCACGTTGTTAAAGCTTGCACATTTATGTTTTCTATTGGCTGCAGTAGAGGAGATAAGATAAAGTCACGTTGTTAAAGCTTGCACATTTATGTTTTCTATTGGCTGCAGTAGAGGAGACAAGATAAAGTCACGATGTTAAAGCTTGCACATTTATGTTTCTATTGGCTGCAGTAGAGGAGATAAGATAAAGTCACATTGTTAAAGCTTGCACATTTATGTTTTCTATTGGCTGCAGTAGAGGAGATAAGATAAAGTCACGTTGTTAAAGCTTGCACATGTATGTTTTCTATTGGCTGCAGTAGAGGAGATAAGATAAAGTCACGTTGTTAAAGCTTGCACATGTATGTTTTCTATTGGCTGCAGTAGAGGAGATAAGATAAAGTCACGTTGTTAAAGCTTGCACATTTATGTTTTCTATTGGCTGCAGTAGAGGAGATAAGATAAAGTCACGTTGTAAAGCTTGCACATTTATGTTTTCTATTGGCTGCAGTAGAGGAGATAAGATAAAGTCACGTTGTTAAAGCTTGCACATTTATGTTTTCTATTGGCTGCAGTAGAGGAGATAAGATAAAGTCACGTTGTAAAGCTTGCACATTTATGTTTTCTAATGGCTGCAGTAGAGGAGATAAGATAAAGTCACGTTGTTAAAGCTTGCACATTTATGTTTCTATTGGCTGCAGTAGAGGAGATAAGATAAAGTCACGTTGTTAAAGCTTGCACATGTATGTTTTCTATTGGCTGCAGTAGAGGAGATAAGATAAAGTCACGTTGTTAAAGCTTGCACATTTATGTTTTCTATTGGCTGTAGTAGAGGAGATAAGATAAAGTCACGTTGTTAAAGCTTGCACATGTATGTTTTCTATTGGCTGCAGTAGAGGAGATAAGATAAAGTCACGTTGTTAAAGCTTGCACATGTATGTTTTCTATTGGCTGCAGTAGAGGAGATAAGATAAAGTCACGTTGTTAAAGCTTGCACATGTATGTTTCTATTGGCTGCAGTAGAGGAGATAAGATAAAGTCACGTTGTTAAAGCTTGCACATGTATGTTTCTATTGGCTGCAGTAGAGGAGATAACATAAAGTCACGTTGTTAAAGCTTGCACATTTATGTTTCTATTGGCTGCAGTAGAGGAGATAAGATAAAGTCACGTTGTTAAAGCTTGCACATTTATGTTTCTATTGGCTGCAGTAGAGGAGATAAGATAAAGTCACGTTGTTAAAGCTTGCACATGTATGTTTTCTATTGGCTGCTGTAGAGGAGATAAGATAAAGTCACGTTGTTATAGCTTGCACATTTATGTTTTCTATTGGCTGCAGTAGAGGAGATAAGATAAAGTCACGTTGTTAAAGCTTGCACATGTATGTTTTCTATTGGCTGCAGTAGAGGAGATAAGATAAAGTCACGTTGTTAAAGCTTGCACATGTATGTTTCTATTGGCTGCAGTAGAGGAGATAAGATAAAGTCACATTGTTAAAGCTTGCACATTTATGTTTCTATTGGCTGCAGTAGAGGAGATAAGATAAAGTCACGTTGTTAAAGCTTGCACATTTATGTTTTCTATTGGCTGCAGTAGAGGAGATAAGATAAAGTCACGTTGTTAAAGCTTGCACATTTATGTTTCTATTGGCTGCAGTAGAGGAGATAAGATAAAGTCACATTGTTAAAGCTTGCACATTTATGTTTTCTATTGGCTGCAGTAGAGGAGATAAGATAAAGTCACGTTGTTAAAGCTTGCACATTTATGTTTTCTATTGGCTGCAGTAGAGGAGATAAGATAAAGTCACGTTGTTAAAGCTTGCACATTTATGTTTTCTATTGGCTGCAGTAGAGGAGATAAGATAAAGTCACGATGTTAAAGCTTGCACATTTATGTTTCTATTGGCTGCAGTAGAGGAGATAAGATAAAGTCACATTGTTAAAGCTTGCACATTTATGTTTTCTATTGGCTGCAGTAGAGGAGATAAGATAAAGTCACGTTGTTAAAGCTTGCACATGTATGTTTTCTATTGGCTGCAGTAGAGGAGATAAGATAAAGTCACGTTGTTAAAGCTTGCACATGTATGTTTTCTATTGGCTGCAGTAGAGGAGATAAGATAAAGTCACGTTGTTAAAGCTTGCACATTTATGTTTTCTATTGGCTGCAGTAGAGGAGATAAGATAAAGTCACGTTGTAAAGCTTGCACATTTATGTTTTCTATTGGCTGCAGTAGAGGAGATAAGATAAAGTCACGTTGTTAAAGCTTGCACATGTATGTTTTCTATTGGCTGCAGTAGAGGAGATAAGATAAAGTCACGTTGTTAAAGCTTGCACATTTATGTTTTCTATTGGCTGCAGTAGAGGAGATAAGATAAAGTCACGTTGTAAAGCTTGCACATTTATGTTTTCTAATGGCTGCAGTAGAGGAGATAAGATAAAGTCACGTTGTTAAAGCTTGCACATTTATGTTTCTATTGGCTGCAGTAGAGGAGATAAGATAAAGTCACGTTGTTAAAGCTTGCACATGTATGTTTTCTATTGGCTGCAGTAGAGGAGATAAGATAAAGTCACGTTGTTAAAGCTTGCACATTTATGTTTTCTATTGGCTGTAGTAGAGGAGATAAGATAAAGTCACGTTGTTAAAGCTTGCACATGTATGTTTTCTATTGGCTGCAGTAGAGGAGATAAGATAAAGTCACGTTGTTAAAGCTTGCACATGTATGTTTTCTATTGGCTGCAGTAGAGGAGATAAGATAAAGTCACGTTGTTAAAGCTTGCACATGTATGTTTTCTATTGGCTGCAGTAGAGGAGATAAGATAAAGTCACGTTGTTAAAGCTTGCACATTTATGTTTTCTATTGGCTGCAGTAGAGGAGATAAGATAAAGTCACGTTGTTAAAGCTTGCACATTTATGTTTTCTATTGGCTGCAGTAGAGGAGATAAGATAAAGTCACGTTGTTAAAGCTTGCACATTTATGTTTTCTATTGGCTGCAGTAGAGGAGATAAGATAAAGTCACGTTGTAAAGCTTGCACATTTATGTTTTCTATTGGCTGCAGTAGAGGAGATAAGATAAAGTCACGTTGTAAAGCTTGCACATTTATGTTTTCTATTGGCTGCAGTAGAGGAGATAAGATAAAGTCACGTTGTTAAAGCTTGCACATTTATGTTTTCTATTGGCTGCAGTAGAGGAGATAAGATAAGTCACGTTGTTAGAGCTTGCACATTTATGTTTTCTATTGGCTGCTGTAGAGGAGATAAGATAAAGTCACGTTGTTAAAGCTTGCACATTATGTTTTCTATTGGCTGCAGTATAGGAGATAAGATAAAGTCACGTTGTTAAAGCTTTGCACATTTATGTTTTCTATTGGCTGCAGTAGAGGAGATAAGATAAAGTCACGTTGTTAAAGCTTGCACATTTATGTTTTCTATTGGCTGCAGTAGAGGAGATAAGATAAAGTCACGTTGTTAAAGCTTGCACATTTATGTTTTCTATTGGCTGCAGTAGAGGAGATAAGATAAAGTCACGTTGTTTAAAGCTTGCACATTTATGTTTTCTATTGGCTGCAGTAGAGGAGATAAGATAAAGTCACGTTGTAAAGCTTGCACATTTATGTTTTCTATTGGCTGCAGTAGAGGAGATAAGATAAAGTCACGATGTTAAAGCTTGCACATTTATGTTTTCTATTGGCTGCAGTAGAGGAGATAAGATAAAGTCACGTTGTTAAAGCTTGCACATTTATGTTTTCTATTGGCTGCAGTAGAGGAGATAAGATAAAGTCACGTTGTTAAAGCTTGCACATTTATGTTTCTATTGGCTGCAGTAGAGGAGATAAGATAAAGTCACGTTGTTAAAGCTTGCACATTTATGTTTTCTATTGGCTGCAGTAGAGGAGATAAGATAAAGTCACGTTGTTAAAGCTTGCACATTTATGTTTTCTATTGGCTGCAGTAGAGGAGATAAGATAAAGTCACGTTGTTAAAGCTTGCACATTTATGTTTTCTATTGGCTGCAGTAGAGGAGATAAGATAAAGTCACGTTGTTAAAGCTTGCACATTTATGTTTTCTATTGGCTGCAGTAGAGGAGATAAGATAAAGTCACGTTGTTAAAGCTTGCACATTTATGTTTTCTATTGGCTGCAGTAGAGGAGATAAGATAAAGTCACGTTGTTAAAGCTTGCACATTTATGTTTTCTATTGGCTGCAGTAGAGGAGATAAGATAAAGTCACGTTGTTAAAGCTTGCACATTTATGTTTTCTATTGGCTGCAGTAGAGGAGATAAGATAAAGTCACGTTGTTAAAGCTTGCACATTTATGTTTTCTATTGGCTGCAGTAGAGGAGATAAGATAAAGTCACGTTGTTAAAGCTTGCACATTTATGTTTTCTATTGGCTGCAGTAGAGGAGATAAGATAAAGTCACGTTGTTAAAGCTTGCACATTTATGTTTTCTATTGGCTGCAGTAGAGGAGATAAGATAAAGTCACGTTGTTAAAGCTTGCACATTTATGTTTTCTATTGGCTGCAGTAGAGGAGATAAGATAAAGTCACGTTGTTAAAGCTTGCACATTTATGTTTTCTATTGGCTGCAGTAGAGGAGATAAGATAAAGTCACGTTGTTAAAGCTTGCACATTTATGTTTTCTATTGGCTGCAGTAGAGGAGATAAGATAAAGTCACGTTGTTAAAGCTTGCACATTTATGTTTTCTATTGGCTGCAGTAGAGGAGATAAGATAAAGTCACGTTGTTAAAGCTTGCACATTTATGTTTTCTATTGGCTGCAGTAGAGGAGATAAGATAAAGTCACGTTGTTAAAGCTTGCACATTTATGTTTTCTATTGGCTGCAGTAGAGGAGATAAGATAAAGTCACGTTGTTAAAGCTTGCACATTTATGTTTTCTATTGGCTGCAGTAGAGGAGATAAGATAAAGTCACGTTGTTAAAGCTTGCACATTTATGTTTTCTATTGGCTGCAGTAGAGGAGATAAGATAAAGTCACGTTGTTAAAGCTTGCACATTTATGTTTTCTATTGGCTGCAGTAGAGGAGATAAGATAAAGTCACGTTGTTAAAGCTTGCACATTTATGTTTTCTATTGGCTGCTGTAGAGGAGATAAGATAAAGTCACGTTGTTAAAGCTTGCACATTTATGTTTTCTATTGGCTGCAGTAGAGGAGATAAGATAAAGTCACGTTGTTAAAGCTTGCACATTTATGTTTTCTATTGGCTGCAGTAGAGGAGATAAGATAAAGTCACGTTGTTAAAGCTTGCACATTTATGTTTTCTATTGGCTGCAGTAGAGGAGATAAGATAAAGTCACGTTGTTAAAGCTTGCACATTTATGTTTTCTATTGCTTCAGTAGAGGAGATAAGATAAAGTCACGTTGTTAAAGCTTGCACATGTATGTTTTCTATTGGCTGCAGTAGAGGAGATAAGATAAAGTCACGTTGTTAAAGCTTGCACATTTATGTTTCTATTGGCTGCAGTAGAGGAGATAAGATAAAGTCACGTTGTTAAAGCTTGCACATTTATGTTTTCTATTGGCTGCAGTAGAGGAGATAAGATAAAGTCACGTTGTTAAAGCTTGCACATTTATGTTTTCTATTGGCTGCAGTAGAGGAGATAAGATAAAGTCACGTTGTTAAAGCTTGCACATTTATGTTTTCTATTGGCTGCAGTAGAGGAGATAAGATAAAGTCACGTTGTTAAAGCTTGCACATTTATGTTTTCTATTGGCTGCAGTAGAGGAGATAAGATAAAGTCACGTTGTTAAAGCTTGCACATTTATGTTTTCTATTGGCTGCAGTAGAGGAGATAAGATAAAGTCACGTTGTTAAAGCTTGCACATTTATGTTTTCTATTGGCTGCAGTAGAGGAGATAAGATAAAGTCACGTTGTTAAAGCTTGCACATTTATGTTTTCTATTGGCTGCAGTAGAGGAGATAAGATAAAGTCACGTTGTTAAAGCTTGCACATTTATGTTTTCTATTGGCTGCAGTAGAGGAGATAAGATAAAGTCACGTTGTTAAAGCTTGCACATTTATGTTTTCTATTGGCTGCAGTAGAGGAGATAAGATAAAGTCACGTTGTTAAAGCTTGCACATTTATGTTTTCTATTGGCTGCAGTAGAGGAGATAAGATAAAGTCACGTTGTTAAAGCTTGCACATTTATGTTTTCTATTGGCTGCAGTAGAGGAGATAAGATAAAGTCACGTTGTTAAAGCTTGCACATTTATGTTTTCTATTGGCTGCAGTAGAGGAGATAAGATAAAGTCACGTTGTTAAAGCTTGCACATTTATGTTTTCTATTGGCTGCAGTAGAGGAGATAAGATAAAGTCACGTTGTTAAAGCTTGCACATTTATGTTTTCTATTGGCTGCAGTAGAGGAGATAAGATAAAGTCACGTTGTTAAAGCTTGCACATTTATGTTTTCTATTGGCTGCAGTAGAGGAGATAAGATAAAGTCACGTTGTTAAAGCTTGCACATTTATGTTTTCTATTGGCTGCAGTAGAGGAGATAAGATAAAGTCACGTTGTTAAAGCTTGCACATTTATGTTTTCTATTGGCTGCAGTAGAGGAGATAAGATAAAGTCACGTTGTTAAAGCTTGCACATTTATGTTTTCTATTGGCTGCAGTAGAGGAGATAAGATAAAGTCACGTTGTTAAAGCTTGCACATTTATGTTTTCTATTGGCTGCAGTAGAGGAGATAAGATAAAGTCACGTTGTTAA
Organism: Bombina bombina; assembly: GCF_027579735.1. Classification (NCBI taxonomy): domain Eukaryota; kingdom Metazoa; phylum Chordata; class Amphibia; order Anura; family Bombinatoridae; genus Bombina; species Bombina bombina. Next base: position 1,578,454,909 of record NC_069499.1, read on the forward strand.
AGCTTGCACATTTATGTTTTCTATTGGCTGCAGTAGAGGAGATAAGATAAAGTCACGTTGTTAAAGCTTGCACATTTATGTTTTCTATTGGCTGCAGTAGAGGAGATAAGATAAAGTCACGTTGTTAAAGCTTGCACATTTATGTTTTCTATTGGCTGCAGTAGAGGAGATAAGATAAAGTCACGTTGTAAAGCTTGCACATTTATGTTTTCAATTGGCTGCAGTAGAGGAGATAAGATAAAGTCACCGCTTGTTAAAGCTTGCACATTTATGTTTTCTATTGGCTGCAGTAGAGGAGATAAGATAAAGTCACCGTTGTTAAAGCTTGCACATTTATGTTTTCTATTGGCTGCAGTAGAGGAGATAAGATAAAGTCACGTTGTTAATGCTTTGCACATTTTATGTTTTCTATTGGCTGCAGTAGAGGAGATAAGATAAAGTCACGTTGTTAAAGCTTGCACATTTATGTTTCTATTGGCTGCAGTAGAGGAGATAAGATAAAGTCACGTTGTTAAAGCTTGCACATTTATGTTTTCTATTTGGCTGCAGTAGAGGAGATAAGATAAAGTCACGTTGTTAAAGCTTGCACATTTATGTTTTCTATTGGCTGCAGTAGAGGAGATAAGATAAAGTCACGTTGTTAAAGCTTGCACATTTATGTTTCTATTGGCTGCAGTAGAGGAGATAAGATAAAGTCACGTTGTTAAAGCTTGCACATTATGTTTCTATTGGCTGCAGTAGAGGAGATAAGATAAAGTCACGTTGTTAAAGCTTGCACATTTATGTTTTTCTATTGGCTGCAGTAGAGGAGATAAGATAAAGTCACGATGTTAAAGCTTGCACATGTATGTTTTCTATTGGCTGCAGTAGAGGAGATAAGATAAAGTCACGTTGTTAAAGCTTGCACATTTATGTTTTCTATTGGCTGCAGTAGAGGAGATAAGATAAAGTCACGTTGTTAAAGCTTGCACATTTATGTTTTCTATTGGCTGCAGTAGAGGAGATAAGATAAAGTCACGTTGTTAAAGCTTGCACATTTATGTTTTCTATTGGCTGCAGTTAGAGGAGATAAGATAAAGTCACGTTGTTAAAGCTTGCACATTTATGTTTTCTATTGGCTGCAGTAGAGGAGATAAGATAAAGTCACGTTGTTAAAGCTTGCACATTTATGTTTTCTATTGGCTGCAGTAGAGGAGATAAGATAAAGTCACGTTGTTAAAGCTTGCACATTTATGTTTTCTATTGGCTGCAGTAGAGGAGATAAGATAAAGTCACGTTGTTAAAGCTTGCACATTTATGTTTTCTATTGGCTGCAGTAGAGGAGATAAGATAAAGTCACGTTGTTAAAGCTTGCACATTATGTTTTCTATTGGCTGCAGTAGAGGAGATAAGATAAAGTCACGTTTTTAAAGCTTGCACATTTATGTTTTCTATTGGCTGCAGTAGAGGAGATAAGATAAAGTCACGTTGTTAAAGCTTGCACATTTATGTTTTCTATTGGCTGCAGTAGAGGAGATAAGATAAAGTCACGTTGTTAAAGCTTGCACATTTATGTTTTCTATTGGCTGCAGTAGAGGAGATAAGATAAAGTCACGTTGTTAAAGCTTGCACATGTATGTTTTCTATTGGCTGCAGTAGAGGAGATAAGATAAAGTCACGTTGTTAAAGCTTGCACATTTATGTTTTCTATTGGCTGCAGTAGAGGAGATAAGATAAAGTCACGTTGTTAAAGCTTGCACATTTATGTTTTCTATTGGCTGCAGTAGAGGAGATAAGATAAAGTCACGTTGTTAAAGCTTGCACATGTATGTTTTCTATTGGCTGCAGTAGAGGAGATAAGATAAAGTCACGTTGTTAAAGCTTGCACATTTATGTTTTCTATTGGCTGCAGTAGAGGAGATAAGATAAAGTCACGTTGTAAAGCTTGCACATTTATGTTTTCTATTGGCTGCAGTAGAGGAGATAAGATAAAGTCACGTTGTTAAAGCTTGCACATTTATGTTTTCTATTGGCTGCAGTAGAGGAGATAAGATAAAGTCACGTTGTTAAAGCTTGCACATTTATGTTTTCTATTGGCTGCAGTAGAGGAGATAAGATAAAGTCACGTTGTTAAAGCTTGCACATTTATGTTTTCTATTGGCTGCAGTAGAGGAGATAAGATAAAGTCACGTTGTTAAAGCTTGCACATTTATGTTTTCTATTGGCTGCAGTAGAGGAGATAAGATAAAGTCACGTTGTTAAAGCTTGCACATTTATGTTTACTATTGGCTGCAGTAGAGGAGATAGATAAAGTCACGTTGTTAAAGCTTGCACATTTATGTTTTCTATTGGCTGCAGTAGAGGAGATAAGATAAAGTCACGTTGTTAAAGCTTGCACATTTATGTTTTCTATTGGCTGCAGTAGAGGAGATAAGATAAAGTCACGTTGTTAAGCTTGCACATTGTATGTTTTCTATTGGCTGCAGTAGAGGAGATAAGATAAAGTCACGTTGTTAAAGCTTGCACATTTATGTTTTCTATTGGCTGCAGTAGAGGAGATAAGATAAAGTCACGTTGTAAAGCTTGCACATTTATGTTTTCTATTGGCTGCAGTAGAGGAGATAAGATAAAGTCACGTTGTTAAAGCTTGCACATTTATGTTTTCTATTGGCTGCAGTAGAGGAGATAAGATAAAGTCACGTTGTTAAAGCTTGCACATTTATGTTTTCTATTGGCTGCAGTAGAGGAGATAAGATAAAGTCACGTTGTTAAAGCTTGCACATTTATGTTTCTATTGGCTGCAGTAGAGGAGATAAGATAAAGTCACGTTGTTAAAGCTTGCACCATTTATGTTTTTCTATTGGCTGCAGTAGAGGAGATAAGATAAAGTCACGTTGTTAAAGCTTGCACATTTATGTTTTCTATTGGCTGCAGTAGAGGAGATAAGATAAAGTCCACGTTGTTAAAGCTTGCACATTTTAGTTTTCTATTGGCTGCAGTAGAGGAGATAAGATAAAGTCACGTTGTTAAAGCTTGCACATTTATGTTTTCTATTGCTGCAGTATAGGAGATAAGATAAAGTCACGTTGTTAAAGCTTGCACATGTATGTTTTTCTATTGGCTGCAGTAGAGGAGATAAGATAAAGTCACGTTGTTAAAGCTTGCACATTTATGTTTTCTATTGGCTGCAGTAGAGGAGATAAGATAAAGTCACGTTGTTAAAGCTTGCACATTTATGTTTTCTATTGGCTGCAGTAGAGGAGATAAGATAAAGTCACGTTGTTAAAGCTTGCACATTTATGTTTTCTATTGGCTGCAGTAGAGGAGATAAGATAAAGTCACGTTGTTAAAGCTTGCACATTTATGTTTTCTATTGGCTGCAGTAGAGGAGATAAGATAAAGTCACGTTGTTAAAGCTTGCACATGTATGTTTTCTATTGGCTGCAGTAGAGGAGATAAGATAAAGTCACGTTGTTAAAGCTTGCACATTTATGTTTTCTAATGGCTGCAGTAGAGGAGATAAGATAAAGTCACGTTGTTAAAGCTTGCACATTTATGTTTTCTATTGGCTGCAGTAGAGGATATAAGATAAAGTCACGTTGTTAAAGCTTGCACATTTATGTTTTCTATTGGCTGCTGTAGAGGAGATAAGATAAAGTCACGTTGTTAAAGCTTGCACATTTATGTTTTCTATTGGCTGCTGTAGAGGAGATAAGATAAAGTCACGTTGTTAAAGCTTGCACATTTATTTTTCTATTGGCTGCAGTAGAGGAGATAAGATAAAGTCACGTTGTTAAAGCTTGCACATGTATGTTTTCTATTGGCTGCAGTAGAGGAGATTAAGATAAAGTCACGTTGTTAAAGCTTGCACATTTATGTTTTCTATTGGCTGCAGTAGAGGAGATAAGATAAAGTCACGTTGTTAAAGCTTGCACATGTATGTTTTCTATTGGCTGCAGTAGAGGAGATAAGATAAAGTCACGTTGTTAAAGCTTGCACATGTATGTTTTCTATTGGCTGCAGTAGAGGAGATAAGATAAAGTCACGTTGTTAAAGCTTGCACATTTATGTTTTCTTATTGGCTGCAGTAGAGGAGATAAGATAAAGTCACGTTGTTAAAGCTTGCACATTTATGTTTTCTATTGGCTGCAGTAGAGGAGATAAGATAAAGTCACGTTGTTAAAGCTTGCACATTTATGTTTTCTATTGGCTGCAGTAGAGGAGATAAGATAAAGTCACGTTGTTAAAGCTTGCACATTTATGTTTTCTATTGGCTGCAGTAGAGGAGATAAGATAAAGTCACGTTGTTAAAGCTTGCACATGTATGTTTTCTATTGGCTGCAGTAGAGGAGATAAGATAAAGTCACGTTGTTAAAGCTTGCACATTTATGTTTTCTATTGGCTGCAGTAGAGGAGATAAGATAAAGTCACGTTGTTAAAGCTTGCACATTATGTTTTCTATTGGCTGCAGTAGAGGAGATAAGATAAAGTCACGTTGTTAAAGCTTGCACATTTATGTTTTCTATTGGCTGCAGTAGAGGAGATAAGATAAAGTCACGTTGTTAAAGCTTGCACATTTATGTTTTCTATTGGCTGCAGTAGAGGAGATAAGATAAAGTCACGTGTTAAAGCTTGCACATTTATGTTTTCTATTGGCTGCAGTAGAGGAGATAAGATAAAGTCACGTTGTTCAAAGCTTGCACATTTATGTTTTCTATTGGCTGCAGTAGAGGAGATAAGATAAAGTCACGTTGTTAAAGCTTGCACATTTATGTTTTCTATTAGGCTGCAGTAGAGAAGATAAGATAAAGTCTACGTTGGTTAAAGGCATGCACATTTATGTTTTCTATTGGCTGCAGTAGAGGAGATAAGATAAAGTCACGTTGTTAAAGCTTGCACATGTATGTTTTCTATTGGCTGCAGTAGAGGAGATAAGATAAAGTCACGTTGTTATAAAGCTTGCACATTATGTTTCTATTGGCTGCAGTAGAGGAGAAAGATAAAGTCACGTTGTTAAAGCTTGCACATTTATGTTTTCTATTGGCTGCAGTAGAGGAGATAAGATAAAGTCAACGTTGTTAAAGCTGCACATTTATGTTTCTATTGGCTGCAGGTAGAGGAGATAAGATAAAGTCACGATGTAAAGCTTGCACATGTATGTTTTCTATTGGCTGCAGTAGAGGAGATAAGATAAAGTCACGTTGTTAAAAGCTTGCACATGTATGTTTTTCTATTGGCTGCAGTAGAGGAGATGAAGATAAAGTCACGTTGTTAAAGCTTGCACATTTATGTTTCTATTGGCTGCAGTAGAGGAGATAATATAAAGTCACGTTGTAAAGCTTGCACATGTATGTTTTCTATTGGCTGCAGTAGAGGAAGATAAGATAAAGTCACGTTGTTAAAGCTTGCACTGTATGTTTCTATGGCTGCAGTAGAGGAGATAAGATAAAGTCACGTTGTTAAGCTTGCACATTTATGTTTTCTATTGGCTGCAGTAGAGGAGATAAGATAAAGTCACGTTGTAAAGCTTGCACATTTATGTTTTCTATTGGCTGCAGTAGAGGAGATAAAGATAAAGTCACGATGTTAAAGCTTGCACATTTATGTTTTCTATTGGCTGCAGTAGAGGAGATAAGATAAAGGTTCCACGTTGTTAAAGCTTGCACATTTATGTTTTCTATTGGCTGCTGTAGAGGAGATAAGATAAAGTCACGTTGTTAAGCTTGCACATTTATGTTTCTATTGGCTGCAGTAGAGGAGATAAGATAAAGTCACGTTGTTAAAGCTTGCACATTTATGTTTCTATTGGCTGCAGTAGAGGAGATAAGATAAAGTCACGTTGTTAAAGCTTGCACATTTATGTTTCTATTGGCTGCAGTAGAGGAGATAAGATAAAGTCACGTTGTTAAAGCTTGCACATGTATGTTTTCTATTGGCTGCAGTAGAGGAGATAAGATAAAGTCACGTTTTAAAGCTTGCACATTTATGTTTTCTATTGGCTGCAGTAGAGGAGATAAGATAAAGTCACGTTGTTAAGCTTGCACATTTATGTTTTCTATTGGCTGCAGTAGAGGAGATAAGATAAAGTCACGTTGTTAAAGCTTGCACATTTATGTTTTTCTATTGGCTGCAGTAGAGGAGATAAGATAAAGTCACGTTGTTAAAGCTTGCACATTTATGTTTTCTATTGGCTGCAGTAGAGAGATAAGATAAAGTCACGTTGTTAAAGCTTGCACATTTATGTTTTCTATTGGCTGCAGTAGAGGAGATAAGATAAAGTCACGTTGTTAAAGCTTGCACATTTATGTTTTCTATTGGCTGCAGTAGAGGAGATAAGATAAAGTCACGTTGTTTAATGCTTGCACATTTATGTTTTCTATTGGCTGCAGTAGAGGAGATAAGATAAAGTCACGTTGTTAAGAGCTTGCACATTTATGTTTCTATTGGCTGCAGTAGAGGAGATAAGATAAAGTCACGTAGTTAAAGCTTGCACATTTATGTTTCTATTGGCTGCAGTAGAGGAGATAAGATAAAGTCACGTTGTTAAAGCTTGCACATTTATGTTTCTATTGGCTGCAGTAGAGGAGATAAGATAAAGTCACGTTGTTAAAGCTTGGCACATTTATGTTTTCTATTGGCTGCAGTAGAGGAGATAAGATAAAGTCACGTTGTTAAAGCTTGCACATTTATGTTTTCTATTGGCTGCAGTAGAGGTGAGATAAGATAAAGTCACGTTGTTATAAGCTTGCACATGTATGTTTTCTATTGGCTGCAGTAGAGGAGATAAGATAAAGTCACGTTGTTAAAGCTTGCACATTTATGTTTTTCTATTGGCTGCAGTAGAGGAGATAAGATAAAGTCACGTTGTTAAAGCTTGCACATTTATGTTTCTATTGGCTGCAGTAGAGTAGATAAGATAAAGTCATGTTGTTAAAGCTTGCACATTATGTTTTCTATTGGCTGCAGTAGAGGAGATAAGATAAAGTCACGTTGTTAAAGCTTGCACATTTATGTTTTCTATTGGCTGCAGTAGAGGAATAAGATAAAGTCACGTTGTTAAAGCTTGCACATTTATGTTTCTATTGGCTGCAGTAGAGGAGATAAGATAAAGTCACTTGTTAAAGCTTGCACATTTATGGTATCTATTGGCTGCAGTAGAGGAGATAAGATAAAGTCACGTTGTTAAAGCTTGCACATTTATGTTTTCTATTGGCTGCAGTAGAGGAGATAAGATAAAGTCACGTTGTTAAAGCTTGCACATTTATGTTTTCTATTGGCTGCAGTAGAGGAGATAAGATAAAGTCACGTTGTTAAAGCTGCACATTTATGTTTTCTATTGGCTGCAGTAGAGGAGATAAGATAAAGTCACGTTGTTAAAGCTTGCACATTTATGTTTTCTATTGGCTGCAGTAGAGGAGATAAGATAAAGTCACGTTGTTAAAGCTTGCACATTTATGTTTTCTATTGGCTGCTGTAGAGGAGATAAGATAAAGTCACGTTGTTAAAGCTTGCACATTTATGTTTTCTATTGGCTGCAGTAGAGGAGATAAGATAAAGTCACGTTGTTAAAGCTTGCACATTTATGTTTTCTATTGGCTGCAGTAGAGGAGATAGATAAGTCACGTTGTTAAGCTTGCACATGTATGTTTCTATTGGCTGCAGTAGAGGAGATAAGATAAAGTCACGTTGTTAAAGCTTGCACATTTATGTTTTCTATTGGCTGCAGTAGAGGAGATAAGATAAAGTCACGTTGTTAAAGCTTGCACATGTATGTTTTCTATTGGCTGCAGTAGAGGAGATAAGATAAAGTCACGTTGTTAAAGCTTGCACATTTATGTTTTCTATTGGCTGCAGTAGAGGAGATAAGATAAAGTCACGTTGTTAAAGCTTGCACATTTATGTTTTCTATTGGCTGCAGTAGAGGAGATAAGATAAAGTCACGTTGTTAAAGCTTGCACATTTATGTTTTCTATTGGCTGCAGTAGAGGAGCATAAGATAAAGTCACGTTGTTAAAGCTTGCACATTTATGTTTTCTATTGGCTGCAGTAGAGGAGATAAGATAAAGTCACGTTGTTAAAGCTTGCACATTTATGTTTTCTATTGGCTGCAGTAGAGGAGATAAGATAAAGTCACGTTGTTAAAGCTTGCACATTTATGTTTTCTATTGGCTGCAGTAGAGGAGATAAGAATAAAGTCACGTTGTTAAAAGCTTGCACATTATGTTTTCTATTGGCTGCAGTAGAGAGATAAGATAAAAGTCACGTTGTTAAAGCTTGCACATTTATGGTTTTCTATGGCTGCAGTAGAGGAGATAAGATAAAGTCACGTTGTTAAAGGCTTGCACATTTATGTTTTCTATTGGCTGCAGTAGAGAGATAAGATAAAGTCACGTTGTTAAAGCTTGCACATTTATGTTTTTCTATTTGGCTGCAGTAGAGGAGATAAGATAAAGGTCACGTTGGTTAAAGCTTGCACATTTATTGTTTCTATTGGCTGCAGTAGAGGAGATAAGATAAAGTCACGTTGTTAAAGCTTGCACATTTATGTTTTCTATTGGCTGCAGTAGAGGAGATAGAGATAAAGTCACGTGTTAAAGCATGCACATTTATTTTTTCTATTGGCTGCAGTAGAGGAGATAAGATAAAGTCACGTTGTTAAAGCTTCACATTTATGTTTCTATTGCTGCAGTAGAGGAGATAAGATAAAGTCACTTTGTTAAGCTTGCACATTGTATGTTTTCTATTGGGCTGCAGTAGAGGAGATAGGAATAAAGTCACGTTGTTAAAGCTTGCACATTTATGTTTTCTATTGGCTGCAGTAGAGGAGATAAGATAAAGTCACGTTGTTAAAGCTTGCACATTTATGTTTTCTATTGGCTGCAGTAGAGGAGATAAGATAAAGTCACGTGTTAAAGCTTGCACATTTATGGTTTCTATGGCTGCAGTAGAGGAGATAAGATAAAGTCACGTTGTTAAAGGCTGTGCACATGTATGTTTCTATTGGCTGCAGTAGAGGAGATAAGATAAATTCACGATGTTAAAGCTTGCACATGTTATGTTTTCTATTGGCTGCAGTAGAGGAGATAAGATAAAGACACGTTGTTAAAGCTTGGCACATGTTATGTTTTCTATTGGCTAGGCAGTAGAGGAGATAAGATAAAGTCTCAGTTGTTAAAGCTTGCACAATGTATGTTTTCTATTGGCTGCAGTAGAGGAGATAAGATAAAGTCACGGTTGTTAAAGCTTGCACATTTATGTTTTCTATTGGCTGCAGTAGAGGAGATAAGATAAAGTCACGTTGTTAAAGCTTGCACATTTATGTTTTCTATTGGCTGCAGTAGAGGGAGATAAGATAAAGTCACGTTGTTAAAGCTTGCACATTTATGTTTTCTATTGGCTGCAGTAGAGGAGGATAAGATAAAGTCACGTTGTTAAAGCTTGCACATTTATGTTTCTATTGGCTGCAGTAGAGGAGATAAGATAAAGTCACGTTGTTAAAGCTTGCACATTTATGTTTTCTATTGGCTGCAGTAGAGGAGATAAGATAAAGTCACGTTGTTAAAGCTTGCACATTTATGTTTTCTATTGGCTGCAGTAGAGGAGATAAGATAAAGTCACGTTGTTAAAGCTTGCACATTTATGTTTTCTATTGGCTGCAGTAGAGGAGATAAGATAAAGTCACGTTGTTATATTGGCTGCAGTAGAGGAGATAAGATAAAGTCACGTTGTTAAAGCTTGCACATGTATGTTTTCTATTGGCTGCAGTAGAGGAGATAAGATAAAGTCACGTTGTTAAAGCTTGCACATTTATGTTTTCTATTGGCTGCAGTAGAGGAGATAAGATAAAGTCACGTTGTTAAAGCTTGCACATTTATGTTTTCTATTTGGCTGCAGTAGAGAGAGATAAGATAAAGTCACGTTGTTAAAGCTGCACATTTATGTTTTCTATTGGCTGCAGTAGAGGAGATAAGATAAAGTCACAGTGTTAAAGCTTGCACATTTATGTTTTCTATTGGCTGCAGTAGAGGAGATAAGATAAAGTCACGTTGTTAAATGCTTGCACATTTATGTTTCTATTGGCTGCAGTAGAGGAGATAAGATAAAGTCACAGTTGTTAAAGCTTGCACATTATTTTTTCTATTGGCTGCAGTAGAGGAAGATAAGATAAAGTCACGTGTTAAAGCTTGCACATTTATGTTTTCTATTGGCTGCAGTAGAGGAGATTAAGATAAAGTCACGTTGTTAAGCTTGCACATGTATGTTTTCTATTGGCTGCAGTAGAGGAGATAAGAATAAAGTCACGTTGTTAAAGCTTGCCATTTATGTTTTCTATTGGCTGGCAGTAGAGGAGATAAGATAAAGTCACGTTGTAAAGCTTGCACATTTATGTTTTCTATTGGCTGCAGTAGAGGAGATAAGATAAAGTCACGTTGTTTAAAGCTTGCACAGTTATGTTTTCTATTGGCTGCAGTAGAGGAGATAAGATAAAGTCACGTTGTTAAAGCTTGCACATTTATGTTTCTATTGGCTGCAGTAGAGGAGGATAAGATAAAGTCACGTTGTTAAAGCTTGCACATTTATGTTTCTATTGGCTGCAGTAGAGGAGATAAGATAAAGTTCACGTTGTTAAAGCTTGCACATGTATGTTTTCTATTGGCTGCAGTAGAGGAGATAAGATAAAGTCACGTTGTTAAAGCTTGCACATTTATGTTTTCTATTGGCTGCAGTAGAGGAGATAAGATAAAGTCACGTTGTTAAAGCTTGCACATTTATGTTTTCTATTGGCTGCAGTAGAGGAGATAAGATAAAGTCACGTTGTAAAGCTTGCACATTTATGTTTTCTATTGGCTGCAGTAGAGGAGATAAGATAAAGTCACGTTGTTAAAGCTTGCACATTTATGTTTTCTATTGGCTGCAGTAGAGGAGATAAGATAAAGTCACGTTGTTAAAGCTTGCACATTTATGTTTTCTATTGGCTGCAGTAGAGGAGATAAGATAAAGTCACGTTGTTAAAGCTTGCACATTTATGTTTTCTATTGGCTGCAGTAGAGGAGATAAGATAAAGTCACGTTGTTAAAGCTTGCACATTTATGTTTTCTATTGGCTGCAGTAGAGGAGATAAGATAAAGTCACGTTGTTAAAGCTTGCACATTTATGTTTTCTATTGGCTGCAGTAGAGGAGATAAGATAAAGTCACGATGTTAAAGCTTGCACATTTATGTTTTCTATTGGCTGCAGTAGAGGAGATAAGATAAAGTCACGTTGTTAAAGCTTGCACATTTATGTTTTCTATTGGCTGCAGTAGAGGAGATAAGATAAAGTCACGTTGTTAAAGCTTGCACATTTATGTTTCTATTGGCTGCAGTAGAGGAGATAAGATAAAGTCACGTTGTTAAAGCTTGCACATTTATGTTTTCTATTGGCTGCAGTAGAGGAGATAAGATAAAGTCACGTTGTTAAAGCTTGCACATTTATGTTTTCTATTGGCTGCAGTAGAGGAGATAAGATAAAGTCACGTTGTTAAAGCTTGCACATTTATGTTTTCTATTGGCTGCAGTAGAGGAGATAAGATAAAGTCACGTTGTAAAGCTTGCACATTTATGTTTTCTATTGGCTGCAGTAGAGGAGATAAGATAAAGTCACGATGTTAAAGCTTGCACATTTATGTTTTTCTATTGGCTGGCAGTAGAGGAGATAAGATAAAGTCACGTTGTTAAAGCTTGCACATTTATGTTTTCTATTGGCTGCAGTAGAGGAGATAAGGATAAAGTCACGTTGTTAAAGCTTGCACATTTAATGTTTTTCTATTGGCTGCAGTAGAGGAGATAAAGATAAAGTCACGTTGTTAAAGCTTGCACATTATGGTTTCTTATTGGCTGCAGTAGAGGAGATAAGATAAAGTCACGTTTGTTAAAGCTTGCACAATTATGTTTTCTATTGCTGCAGTAGAGGAGATAAGATAAGTCACCTTGTTAAAGCTTGCACATTTATGTTTTCTATTGGCTGCAGTAGAGGAGATAAGATAAAGTCACGTTGTTAAAGCTTGCACATTTATGTTTTCTATGGCTGCAGTTGAGAGGAGATAAGATAAAGTCACGTTGTTAAAGCTTGCACATTTATGTTTTCTATTGGCTGCAGTAGAGGAGATAAGATAAAGTCACGTTGTTAAAGCTTGCACATTTATGTTTTCTATTGGCTGCTGTAGAGGAGATAAGATAAAGTCACGTTGTTAAAGCTTGCACATTTATGTTTTCTATTGGCTGCTGTAGAGGAGATAAGATAAAGTCACGTTGTTAAAGCTTGCACATGTATGTTTTCTATTGGCTGCAGTAGAGGAGATAAGATAAAGTCACGTTGTAAAGCTTGCACATGTATGTTTTCTATTGGCTGCTGTAGAGGAGATAAGATAAAGTCACGATGTTAAAGCTTGCACATTTATGTTTCTATTGGCTGCAGTAGAGTAGATAAGATAAAGTCATGTTGTTAAAGCTTGCAAATGTATGTTTTCTATTGGCTGCAGTAGAGGAGATAAGATAAAGTCACGTTGTTAAAGCTTGCACTTGTATGTTTTCTATTGGCTGCAGTAGAGGAGATAAGATAAAGTCACGTTGTTAAAGCTTGCACATTTATGTTTTCTATTGGCTGCAGTAGAGGAGATAAGATAAAGCCACGTTGTTAAAGCTTGCACATTTATGTTTTCTATTGGCTGCAGTAGAGGAGATAAGATAAAGTCACGTTGTTAAAGCTTGCACATTTATGTTTTCTATTGGCTGCAGTAGAGGAGATAAGATAAAGTCACGTTGTTAAAGCTTGCACATTTATGTTTTCTATTGGCTGCAGTAGAGGAGATAAGATAAAGTCACGTTGTTAAAGCTTGCACATTTATGTTTTCTATTGGCTGCAGTAGAGGAGATAAGATAAAGTCACGTTGTTAAAGCTTGCACATTTATGTTTTCTATTGGCTGCAGTAGAGGAGATAAGATAAAGTCACGTTGTTAAAGCTTGCACATTTATGTTTTCTATTGGCTGCAGTAGAGGAGATAAGATAAAGTCACGATGTTAAAGCTTGCACATGTATGTTTTCTATTGGCTGCAGTAGAGGAGATAAGATAAAGTCACGTTGTTAAAGCTTGCACATTTATGTTTTCTATTGGCTGCAGTAGAGGAGATAAGATAAAGTCACGTTGTTAAAGCTTGCACATTTATGTTTTCTATTGGCTGCAGTAGAGGAGATAGATAAAGTCACGTTGTTAAAGCTTGCACATTTATGTTTCTATTGGCTGCAGTAGAGGAGATAAGATAAAGTCACGTTGTTAAAGCTTGCACATTTATGTTTCTATTTGGCTGCAGTAGAGGAGATAAGATAAAGTCACGTTGTTAAAGCTTGCACATTTATTTTTCTATTGGCTGCAGTAGAGGAGATAAGATAAAGTCACGTTGTTAAAGCTTGCACATTTATGTTTTCTATGGCTGCAGTAGAGGAGGATAAGATAAAGTCACGTTGTTAAAGGCTTGCACATGTATGTTTTCTATTGGCTGCAGTAGAGGAGATAAGATAAAGTCACGTTGTTAAAGCTTGCACATTTATGTTTCCTATTGGCTGCTAGTAGAGGAGATAAGATAAAGTCCACGTTGTTAAAGCTTGCACATGTATGTTTTCTATTGGCTGCAGTAGAGGAGATAATGATAAAGTCACGTTGTTAAAGCTTGCACATGTATGTTTCTATTGGCTGCAGTAGAGGAGATAAGATAAAGTCACGTTGTTAAAGCTTGCACATGTATGTTTTCTATTGGCTGCAGTAGAGGAGATAAGATAAAGTCACGTTGTTAAAGCTTGCACATGTATGTTTCTATTGGCTGCAGTAGAGGAGATAAGATAAAGTCACGTTGTTAAAGCTTGCACATGTATGTTTTCTATTGGCTGCAGTAGAGGAGATAAGATAAAGTCACGTTGTTAAAGCTTGCACATTTATGTTTCTATTGGCTGCAGTAGAGGAGATAAGATAAAGTCACGTTGTTAAAGCTTGCACATTTATGTTTTCTATTGGCTGCAGTAGAGGAGATAAGATAAAGTCACGTTGTTAAAGCTTGCACATTTATGTTTTCTATTGGCTGCAGTAGAGGAGATAAGATAAAGTCACGATGTTAAAGCTTGCACATTTATGTTTTCTATTGGCTGCAGTAGAGGAGATAAGATAAAGTCACGTTGTTAAAGCTTGCACATTTATGTTTTCTATTGGCTGCAGTAGAGGAGATAAGATAAAGTCACGTTGTTAAAGCTTGCACATTTATGTTTTCTATTGGCTGCAGTAGAGGAGATAAGATAAAGTCACGTTGTTAAAGCTTGCACATTTATGTTTTCTATTGGCTGCAGTAGAGGAGATAAGATAAAGTCACGTTGTTAAAGCTTGCACATTTATGTTTTCTATTGGCTGCAGTAGAGGAGAATAAGATAAAGTCACGTTGTTAAAGCTTGCACATTTATGTTTTCTATTGGCTGCAGTAGAGGAGATAAGATAAAGTCACGTTGTTAAAGCTTGCACATTTATGTTTTCTATTGGCTGCAGTAGAGGAGATAAGATAAAGTCACGTTGTTAAAGCTTGCACATTTATGTTTTCTATTGGCTGCAGTAGAGGAGATAAGATAAAGTCACGTTGTTAAAGCTTGCACATGTATGTTTTCTATTGGCTGCAGTAGAGGAGATAAGATAAAGTCACGTTGTTAAAGCTTGCACATTTATGTTTTCTATTGCTGCAGTAGAGGAGATAAGATAAAGTCACGTTGTTAAAGCTTGCACATTTATGTTTTCTATGGCTGCAGTAGAGGAGATAAGATAAAGTCACGTTGTTAAAGCTTGCACATTTATGTTTTCTATTGGCTGCAGTAGAGGAGATAAGATAAAGTCACGTTGTTAAAGCTTGCACATTTATGTTTTCTATTGGCTGCAGTAGAGGAGATAAGATAAAGTCACGTTGTTAAAGCTTGCACATTTATGTTTTCTATTGGCTGCAGTAGAGGAGATAAGATAAAGTCACGTTGTTAAAGCTTGCACATTTATGTTTTCTATTGGCTGCAGTAGAGGAGATAAGATAAAGTCACGTTGTTAAAGCTTGCACATTTATGTTTTCTATTGGCTGCAGTAGAGGAGATAAGATAAAGTCACGTTGTTAAAGCTTGCACATTTATGTTTCTATTGGCTGCAGTAGAGGAGATAAGATAAAGTCACGTTGTTAAAGCTTGCACATGTATGTTTTCTATTGGCTGCAGTAGAGGAGATAAGATAAAGTCACGTTGTTAAAGCTTGCACATTTATGTTTTCTATTGGCTGCAGTAGAGGAGATAAGATAAAGTCACGTTGTTAAAGCTTGCACATTTATGTTTTCTATTGGCTGCAGTAGAGGAGATAAGATAAAGTCACGTTGTTAAAGCTTGCACATTTATGTTTTCTATTGGCTGCAGTAGAGGAGATAAGATAAAGTCACGTTGTTAAAGCTTGCACATTTATGTTTTCTATTGGCTGCAGTAGAGGAGATAAGATAAAGTCACGTTGTTAAAGCTTGCACATTTATGTTTTCTATTGGGCTGCAGTAGAGGAGATAAGATAAAGTCACGTTGTTAAAGCTTGCACATTTATGTTTTCTATTGGCTGCAGTAGAGGAGATAAGATAAAGTCACGTTGTTAAAGCTTGCACATTTATGTTTTCTATTGGCTGCAGTAGAGGAGATAAGATAAAGTCACGATGTTAAAGCTTGCACATTTATGTTTTCTATTGGCTGCAGTAGAGGAGATAAGATAAAGTCACGTTGTTAAAGCTTGCACATTTATGTTTCTATTGGCTGCAGTAGAGGAGATAAGATAAAGTCACGTTGTTAAAGCTTGCACATTTATGTTTTCTATTGGCTGCAGTAGAGGAGATAAGATAAAGTCACGTTGTTAAAGCTTGCACATTTATGTTTTCTATTGGCTGCAGTAGAGGAGATAAGATAAAGTCACGTTGTTAAAGCTTGCACATTTATGTTTTCTATTGGCTGCAGTAGAGGAGATAAGATAAAGTCACAATGTTAAAGCTTGCACATTTATGTTTTCTATTGGCTGCAGTAGAGGAGATAAGATAAAGTCACGTTGTTAAAGCTTGCACATTTATGTTTTCTATTGGCTGCAGTAGAGGAGATAAGATAAAGTCACATTGTTAAAGCTTGCACATGTATGTTTTCTATTGGCTGCAGTAGAGGAGATAAGATAAAGTCACGTTGTTAAAGCTTGCACATGTATGTTTTCTATTGGCTGCAGTAGAGGAGATAAGATAAAGTCACGTTGTTAAAGCTTGCACATTTATGTTTCTATTGGCTGCAGTAGAGGAGATAAGATAAAGTCACGTTGTAAAGCTTGCACTTTTATGTTTTCTATTGGCTGCAGTAGAGGAGATAAGATAAAGTCACGTTGTTAAAGCTTGCACATTTATGTTTTCTATTGGCTGCAGTAGAGGACATAAGATAAAGTCACGTTGTTAAAGCTTGCACATTTATGTTTTCTATTGGCTGCAGTAGAGGAGATAAGATAAAGTCACGTTGTTAAAGCTTGCACATTTATGTTTTCTATTGGCTGCAGTAGAGGAGATAAGATAAAGTCACGTTGTTAAAGCTTGCACATTTATGTTTTCTATTGGCTGCAGTAGAGGAGATAAGATAAAGTCACGTTGTTAAAGCCTGCACATTTATGTTTTCTATTGGCTGCAGTAGAGGAGATAAGATAAAGTCACGTTGTTAAAGCTTGCACATTTATGTTTTCTATTGGCTGCTGTAGAGGAGATAAGATAAAGTCACGTTGTTAAAGCTTGCACATTTATGTTTCTATTGGCTGCAGTAGAGGAGATAAGATAAAGTCACGTTGTTAAAGCTTGCACATGTATGTTTTCTATTGGCTGCAGTAGAGGAGATAAGATAAAGTCACGTTGTTAAAGCTTGCACATTTATGTTTTCTATTGGCTGCAGTAGAGGGAGATAAGATAAAGTCACGTTGTTAAAGCTTGCACATGTATGTTTTCTATTGGCTGCAGTAGAGGAGATAAGATAAAGTCACGTTGTTAAAGCTTGCACATTTATGTTTTCTATTGGCTGCAGTAGAGGAGATAAGATAAAGTCACGTTGTTAAAGCTTGCACATTTATGTTTTCTATTGGCTGCAGTAGAGGAGATAAGATAAAGTCACGTTGTTAAAGCTTGCACATGTATGTTTTCTATTGGCTGCAGTAGAGGAGATAAGATAAAGTCACGTTGTTAAAGCTTGCACATTTATGTTTTCTATTGGCTGCAGTAGAGGAGATAAGATAAAGTCACGTTGTTAAAGCTTGCACATTTATGTTTCTATTGGCTGCAGTAGAGGAGATAAGATAAAGTCATGTTGTTAAAGCTTGCACATTTATGTTTCTATTGGCTGCAGTAGAGGAGATAAGATAAAGTCACGTTGTTAAAGCTTGCACATGTATGTTTCTATTGGCTGCAGTAGAGGAGATAAGATAAAGTCACGATGTTAAAGCTTGCACATGTATGTTTTCTATTGGCTGCAGTAGAGGAGATAAGATAAAGTCACGATGTTAAAGCTTGCGCATGTATGTTTTCTATTGGCTGCAGTAGAGGAGATAAGATAAAGTCACGTTGTTAAAGCTTGCACATGTATGTTTTCTATTGGCTGCAGTAGAGGAGATAAGATAAAGTCACGTTGTTAAAGCTTGCACATTTATGTTTTCTATTGGCTGCAGTAGAGGAGATAAGATAAAGTCACGTTGTTAAAGCTTGCACATTTATGTTTTCTATTGGCTGCAGTAGAGGAGATAAGATAAAGTCACGTTGTTAAAGCTTGCACATTTATGTTTTCTATTGGCTGCAGTAGAGGAGATAAGATAAAGTCACGTTGTTAAAGCTTGCACATTTATGTTTTCTATTGGCTGCAGTAGAGGAGATAAGATAAAGTCACGTTGTTAAAGCTTGCACATTTATGTTTTCTATTGGCTGCAGTAGAGGAGATAAGATAAAGTCACGTTGTTAAAGCTTGCACATTTATGTTTTCTATTGGCTGCAGTAGAGGAGATAAGATAAAGTCACGTTGTTAAAGCTTGCACATTTATGTTTTCTATTGGCTGCAGTAGAGGAGATAAGATAAAGTCACGTTGTTAAAGCTTGCACATTTATGTTTTCTATTGGCTGCAGTAGAGGAGATAAGATAAAGTCACGTTGTTAAAGCTTGCACATTTATGTTTTCTATTGGCTGCAGTAGAGGAGATAAGATAAAGTCACGTTGTTAAAGCTTGCACATTTATGTTTTCTATTGGCTGCAGTAGAGGAGATAAGATAAAGTCACGTTGTTAAAGCTTGCACATGTATGTTTTCTATTGGCTGCAGTAGAGGAGATAAGATAAAGTCACGTTGTTAAAGCTTGCACATGTATGTTTTCTATTGGCTGCAGTAGAGGAGATAAGATAAAGTCACGTTGTTAAAGCTTGCACATTTATGTTTTCTATTGGCTGCAGTAGAGGAGATAAGATAAAGTCACGTTGTTAAAGCTTGCACATTTATGTTTTCTATTGGCTGCAGTAGAGGAGATAAGATAAAGTCACGTTGTTAAAGCTTGCACATTTATGTTTTCTATTGGCTGCAGTAGAGGAGATAAGATAAAGTCACGTTGTTAAAGCTTGCACATTTATGTTTTCTATTGGCTGCAGTAGAGGAGATAAGATAAAGTCACGTTGTTAAAGCTTGCACATTTATGTTTTCTATTGGCTGCAGTAGAGGAGATAAGATAAAGTCACGTTGTTAAAGCTTGCACATTTATGTTTTCTATTGGCTGCAGTAGAGGAGATAAGATAAAGTCACGTTGTTAAAGCTTGCACATTTATGTTTTCTATTGGCTGCAGTAGAGGAGATAAGATAAAGTCACGTTGTTAAAGCTTGCACATTTATGTTTTCTATTGGCTGCAGTAGAGGACATAAGATAAAGTCACGTTGTTAAAGCTTGCACATTTATGTTTTCTATTGGCTGCAGTAGAGGAGATAAGATAAAGTCACGTTGTTAAAGCTTGCACATTTATGTTTTCTATTGGCTGCAGTAGAGGAGATAAGATAAAGTCACGTTGTTAAAGCTTGCACATGTATGTTTTCTATTGGCTGCAGTAGAGGAGATAAGATAAAGTCACGTTGTTAAAGCTTGCACATTTATGTTTTCTATTGGCTGCAGTAGAGGAGATAAGATAAAGTCACGTTGTTAAAGCTTGCACATTTATGTTTTCTATTGGCTGCAGTAGAGGAGATAAGATAAAGTCACGTTGTTAAAGCTTGCACATTTATGTTTTCTATTGGCTGCAGTAGAGGAGATAAGATAAAGTCACGTTGTTAAAGCTTGCACATTTATGTTTTCTATTGGCTGCAGTAGAGGAGATAAGATAAAGTCACGTTGTTAAAGCTTGCACATTTATGTTTTCTATTGGCTGCAGTAGAGGAGATAAGATAAAGTCACGTTGTTAAAGCTTGCACATTTATGTTTTCTATTGGCTGCAGTAG
This sequence comes from Bombina bombina, assembly GCF_027579735.1. Taxonomy (NCBI): domain Eukaryota; kingdom Metazoa; phylum Chordata; class Amphibia; order Anura; family Bombinatoridae; genus Bombina; species Bombina bombina. The sequence continues at coordinate 1,578,474,442 of NC_069499.1, forward strand.
AGGAGATAAGATAAAGTCACGTTGTTAAAGCTTGCACATTTATGTTTTCTATTGGCTGCAGTAGAGGAGATAAGATAAAGTCACGATGTTAAAGCTTGCACATTTATGTTTTCTATTGGCTGCAGTAGAGGAGATAAGATAAAGTCACGTTGTTAAAGCTTGCACATTTATGTTTTCTATTGGCTGCAGTAGAGGAGATAAGATAAAGTCACGTTGTTAAAGCTTGCACATTTATGTTTTCTATTGGCTGCAGTAGAGGAGATAAGATAAAGTCACGTTGTTAAAGCTTGCACATTTATGTTTTCTATTGGCTGCAGTAGAGGAGATAAGATAAAGTCACGTTGTTAAAGCTTGCACATTTATGTTTTCTATTGGCTGCTGTAGAGGAGATAAGATAAAGTCACGTTGTTAAAGCTTGCACATTTATGTTTTCTATTGGCTGCAGTAGAGGAGATAAGATAAAGTCACGTTGTTAAAGCTTGCACATTTATGTTTTCTATTGGCTGCAGTAGAGGAGATAAGATAAAGTCACGTTGTTAAAGCTTGCACATGTATGTTTTCTATTGGCTGCAGTAGAGGAGATAAGATAAAGTCACGTTGTTAAAGCTTGCACATGTATGTTTTCTATTGGCTGCAGTAGAGGAGATAAGATAAAGTCACGTTGTTAAAGCTTGCACATGTATGTTTCTATTGGCTGCAGTAGAGGAGATAAGATAAAGTCACGTTGTTAAAGCTTGCACATTTATGTTTTCTATTGGCTGCAGTAGAGGAGATAAGATAAAGTCACGTTGTAAAGCTTGCACATTTATGTTTTCTATTGGCTGCAGTAGAGGAGATAAGATAAAGTCACGATGTTAAAGCTTGCACATTTATGTTTTCTATTGGCTGCAGTAGAGGAGATAAGATAAAGTCACGTTGTTAAAGCTTGCACATTTATGTTTTCTATTGGCTGCAGTAGAGGAGATAAGATAAAGCCACGTTATTAAAGCTTGCACATTTATGTTTCTATTGGCTGCAGTAGAGGAGATAAGATAAAGTCACGTTGTTAAAGCTTGCACATGTATGTTTTCTATTGGCTGCAGTAGAGGAGATAAGATAAAGTCACGTTGTTAAAGCTTGCACATTTATGTTTTCTATTGGCTGCAGTAGAGGAGATAAGATAAAGTCACGTTGTTAAAGCTTGCACATTTATGTTTTCTATTGGCTGCAGTAGAGGAGATAAGATAAAGTCACGTTGTTAAAGCTTGCACATTTATGTTTTCTATTGGCTGCAGTAGAGGAGATAAGATAAAGTCACGTTGTTAAAGCTTGCACATTTATGTTTCTATTGGCTGCAGTAGAGGAGATAAGATAAAGTCACGTTGTTAAAGCTTGCACATTTATGTTTTCTATTGGCTGCAGTAGAGGAGATAAGATAAAGTCACGTTGTTAAAGCTTGCACATTTATGTTTTCTATTGGCTGCAGTAGAGGAGATAAGATAAAGTCACGTTTTTAAAGCTTGCACATTTATGTTTTCTATTGGCTGCAGTAGAGGAGATAAGATAAAGTCACGTTGTTAAAGCTTGCACATTTATGTTTTCTATTGGCTGCAGTAGAGGAGATAAGATAAAGTCACGTTGTTAAAGCTTGCACATTTATGTTTTCTATTGGCTGCAGTAGAGGAGATAAGATAAAGTCACGTTGTTAAAGCTTGCACATTTATGTTTTCTATTGGCTGCAGTAGAGGAGATAAGATAAAGTCACGTTGTTAAAGCTTGCACATTTATGTTTTCTATTGGCTGCAGTAGAGGAGATAAGATAAAGTCACGTTGTTAAAGCTTGCACATTTATGTTTTCTATTGGCTGCAGTAGAGGAGATAAGATAAAGTCACGTTGTTAAAGCTTGCACATTTATGTTTTCTATTGGCTGCAGTAGAGGAGATAAGATAAAGTCACGTTGTTAAAGCTTGCACATTTATGTTTCTATTGGCTGCAGTAGAGGAGATAAGATAAAGTCACGTTGTTAAAGCTTGCACATGTATGTTTTCTATTGGCTGCAGTAGAGGAGATAAGATAAAGTCACGTTGTTAAAGCTTGCACATTTATGTTTTCTATTGGCTGCAGTAGAGGAGATAAGATAAAGTCACGTTGTTAAAGCTTGCACATTTATGTTTTCTATTGGCTGCAGTAGAGGAGATAAGATAAAGTCACGTTGTTAAAGCTTGCACATTTATGTTTTCTATTGGCTGCAGTAGAGGAGATAAGATAAAGTCACGTTGTTAAAGCTTGCACATTTATGTTTTCTATTGGCTGCAGTAGAGGAGATAAGATAAAGTCACGTTGTTAAAGCTTGCACATTTATGTTTTCTATTGGCTGCAGTAGAGGAGATAAGATAAAGTCACGTTGTTAAAGCTTGCACATTTATGTTTTCTATTGGCTGCAGTAGAGGAGATAAGATAAAGTCACGTTGTTAAAGCTTGCACATTTATGTTTTCTATTGGCTGCAGTAGAGGAGATAAGATAAAGTCACGTTGTTAAAGCTTGCACATTTATGTTTTCTATTGGCTGCAGTAGAGGAGATAAGATAAAGTCACGTTGTTAAAGCTTGCACATTTATGTTTTCTATTGGCTGCAGTAGAGGAGATAAGATAAAGTCACGTTGTTAAAGCTTGCACATTTATGTTTTCTATTGGCTGCAGTAGAGGAGATAAGATAAAGTCACGTTGTTAAAGCTTGCACATTTATGTTTTCTATTGGCTGCAGTAGAGGAGATAAGATAAAGTCACGTTGTTAAAGCTTGCACATTTATGTTTTCTATTGGCTGCAGTAGAGGAGATAAGATAAAGTCACGTTGTTAAAGCTTGCACATTTATGTTTTCTATTGGCTGCAGTAGAGGAGATAAGATAAAGTCACGTTGTTAAAGCTTGCACATGTATGTTTTCTATTGGCTGCAGTAGAGGAGATAAGATAAAGTCACGTTGTTAAAGCTTGCACATGTATGTTTTCTATTGGCTGCAGTAGAGGAGATAAGATAAAGTCACGTTGTTAAAGCTTGCACATTTATGTTTTCTATTGGCTGCAGTAGAGGAGATAAGATAAAGTCACGTTGTTAAAGCTTGCACATTTATGTTTTCTATTGGCTGCAGTAGAGGAGATAAGATAAAGTCACGTTGTTAAAGCTTGCACATTTATGTTTTCTATTGGCTGCAGTAGAGGAGATAAGATAAAGTCACGTTGTTAAAGCTTGCACATTTATGTTTTCTATTGGCTGCAGTAGAGGAGATAAGATAAAGTCACGTTGTTAAAGCTTGCACATTTATGTTTTCTATTGGCTGCAGTAGAGGAGATAAGATAAAGTCACGTTGTTAAAGCTTGCACATTTATGTTTTCTATTGGCTGCTGTAGAGGAGATAAGATAAAGTCACGTTGTTAAAGCTTGCACATTTATGTTTTCTATTGGCTGCAGTAGAGGAGATAAGATAAAGTCACGTTGTTAAAGCTTGCACATTTATGTTTTCTATTGGCTGCAGTAGAGGAGATAAGATAAAGTCACGTTGTTAAAGCTTGCACATTTATGTTTCTATTGGCTGCAGTAGAGGAGATAAGATAAAGTCACGTTGTTAAAGCTTGCACATGTATGTTTTCTATTGGCTGCAGTAGAGGAGATAAGATAAAGTCACGTTGTTAAAGCTTGCACATTTATGTTTTCTATTGGCTGCAGTAGAGGAGATAAGATAAAGTCACGTTGTTAAAGCTTGCACATGTATGTTTTCTATTGGCTGCAGTAGAGGAGATAAGATAAAGTCACGTTGTTAAAGCTTGCACATTTATGTTTTCTATTGGCTGCAGTAGAGGAGATAAGATAAAGTCACGTTGTTAAAGCTTGCACATTTATGTTTTCTATTGGCTGCAGTAGAGGAGATAAGATAAAGTCACGTTGTTAAAGCTTGCACATGTATGTTTTCTATTGGCTGCAGTAGAGGAGATAAGATAAAGTCACGTTGTTAAAGCTTGCACATTTATGTTTTCTATTGGCTGCAGTAGAGGAGATAAGATAAAGTCACGTTGTTAAAGCTTGCACATTTATGTTTCTATTGGCTGCAGTAGAGGAGATAAGATAAAGTCACGTTGTTAAAGCTTGCACATTTATGTTTCTATTGGCTGCAGTAGAGGAGATAAGATAAAGTCACGTTGTTAAAGCTTGCACATGTATGTTTCTATTGGCTGCAGTAGAGGAGATAAGATAAAGTCACGATGTTAAAGCTTGCACATGTATGTTTTCTATTGGCTGCAGTAGAGGAGATAAGATAAAGTCACGATGTTAAAGCTTGCGCATGTATGTTTTCTATTGGCTGCAGTAGAGGAGATAAGATAAAGTCACGTTGTTAAAGCTTGCACATTTATGTTTTCTATTGGCTGCAGTAGAGGAGATAAGATAAAGTCACGTTGTTAAAGCTTGCACATTTATGTTTTCTATTGGCTGCAGTAGAGGAGATAAGATAAAGTCACGATGTTAAAGCTTGCACATTTATGTTTTCTATTGGCTGCAGTAGAGGAGATAAGATAAAGTCACGTTGTTAAAGCTTGCACATTTATGTTTTCTATTGGCTGCAGTAGAGGAGATAAGATAAAGTCACGTTGTTAAAGCTTGCACATTTATGTTTCTATTGGCTGCAGTAGAGGAGATAAGATAAAGTCACGTTGTTAAAGCTTGCACATTTATGTTTTCTATTGGCTGCAGTAGAGGAGATAAGATAAAGTCACGTTGTTAAAGCTTGCACATTTATGTTTTCTATTGGCTGCAGTAGAGGAGATAAGATAAAGTCACGTTGTTAAAGCTTGCACATTTATGTTTTCTATTGGCTGCAGTAGAGGAGATAAGATAAAGTCACGTTGTTAAAGCTTGCACATTTATGTTTTCTATTGGCTGCTGTAGAGGAGATAAGATAAAGTCACGTTGTTAAAGCTTGCACATTTATGTTTTCTATTGGCTGCAGTAGAGGAGATAAGATAAAGTCACGTTGTTAAAGCTTGCACATTTATGTTTTCTATTGGCTGCAGTAGAGGAGATAAGATAAAGTCACGTTGTTAAAGCTTGCACATGTATGTTTTCTATTGGCTGCAGTAGAGGAGATAAGATAAAGTCACGTTGTTAAAGCTTGCACATGTATTTTTTCTATTGGCTGCAGTAGAGGAGATAAGATAAAGTCACGTTGTTAAAGCTTGCACATTTATGTTTTCTATTGGCTGCAGTAGAGGAGATAAGATAAAGTCACGTTGTTAAAGCTTGCACATGTATGTTTTCTATTGGCTGCAGTAGAGGAGATAAGATAAAGTCACGTTGTTAAAGCTTGCACATGTATGTTTTCTATTGGCTGCAGTAGAGGAGATAAGATAAAGTCACGTTGTTAAAGCTTGCACATGTATGTTTTCTATTGGCTGCAGTAGAGGAGATAAGATAAAGTCACGTTGTTAAAGCTTGCACATTTATGTTTTCTATTGGCTGCTGTAGAGGAGATAAGATAAAGTCACGTTGTTAAAGCTTGCACATTTATGTTTTCTATTGGCTGCAGTAGAGGAGATAAGATAAAGTCACATTGTTAAAGCTTGCACATTTATGTTTTCTATTGGCTGCTGTAGAGGAGATAAGATAAAGTCACGTTGTTAAAGCTTGCACATTTATGTTTTCTATTGGCTGCAGTAGAGGAGATAAGATAAAGTCACGTTGTTAAAGCTTGCACATTTATGTTTCTATTGGCTGCAGTAGAGGAGATAAGATAAAGTCACGTTGTTAAAGCTTGCACATTTATGTTTTCTATTGGCTGCAGTAGAGGAGATAAGATAAAGTCACGTTGTTAAAGCTTGCACATGTATGTTTTCTATTGGCTGCAGTAGAGGAGATAAGATAAAGTCACGTTGTTAAAGCTTGCACATTTATGTTTTCTATTGGCTGCAGTAGAGGAGATAAGATAAAGTCACGTTATTAAAGCTTGCACATTTATGTTTCTATTGGCTGCAGTAGAGGAGATAAGATAAAGTCACGTTGTTAAACAAAACCATGTAAATGCCACTAACAAAAATACTTAAAAGACCAAATAAGCAGTAGATTTTTTTTTGGACAAATTTATTTTTTCTCCTAATTTCTGGCCCCCTGTGTCCAAATATTAGAAGCATGGGCCAGCACTACTGCAAAGGGTGCTCGTGAAGACTGGGGTAAAACTGCCTAACCCCTCCAAGTATCAAAGATTCAGAATGTCCACAGCTGTATCATGTGACAGACATCAGCCAATCACAGACTAGTATACGTATACCCTGTGAGCTTCTGCACATGCTTAGTAGGATCTTGTTCCCCAGAAAGTGTGAAAATAAAAAGACTGTGCAAAATGTGACAATGGAAGTAAATTGTAAAGTGTCTTAAAACTGCTGCTCTGTCTGATTCATAAAAGTTTATTTTGACTTGAGTGTCCCTTTAAAAAACATTTATTTCTAGCTCTTTGCAGTGAATGTTACTGATATATATATAAATCTTCCGAAAGCTTGTCGCCTTATAAATATATAGTTAGTCCAATAAAAAAGGTATCATTGCTCAGTTCAATACTCTTGTTATTTTGGTATCTAAATCATTGCACTAACACTACTCCTCCAATTAACGCATACAAATATTAAAATAAGCTTTTAACATTAGAATTAATATATGAACTAAATACATCACAACATATAAACATGCTCTTCGTTAAAGAGCTAAATTGTGTTGTTCATGTTGTAGAATTTCTGAGTGTGCAACTGATCATTAAACAGTTTTGTTTCCATGTTAACTCCATGAACAAGTGATTTCCTGAGCCGCGGGAGCACACGGAAACCATTACTGATCTTCCAATTGCTAACACATTGCACAGTCTGAAGAGCATCTGCTTCCTCTGCACAAAGACGAGGTGTTTGTGCCCCTGCTAGAGATGACCCAAGCAAAATATTCTCGGCCCACAGAAGGAAAATGCGTTGATCCTGAAAGTGGAGGCCAGGTCAAAAAATATATGGAAGCAAAAGATTAATTGGCAGAAGCCGCGGCCTCCCTCCTTTGCTAAATTATTAACAGACCTTACAGTTTATTTATGGAAAAGATTGGTCTTTGCTTTCAGTAATCTTTGTTTTTTTTTTAGCTCAATGAGGCACTCAGCAGTTAGACCAACATCAGATAATATCTCTGTGTTTTCAGCCATTTATGGCTCCACAAAATCTTCCTTATTTTAAGCGTGTGTTGTATACGATGAAACCACAAGGAACTGGCACCCATAGGAAAGACCAGGGGTCTCTTGTTTATGCCTATACTGTTGGTGCGTATGGTGTATTCAGATGTACATAACATAGCAAACCTCATTGGTCATGTGTGTAAGTCTGTGCAGAAAACAGACAACAGCAGTTCCACTCTTCTCATTATGTAGCTATGTATGTGTGCGTGTGTGTGTGTATGTTTGTGTGTGTATGTGTGTGTGTATGTGTGTGTATGTGTGTGTATGTGTGTGTGTATGTGTGTATGTGTGTGTGTGTGTATGTGTGTGTGTGTATGTGTGCGTGTGTGTGTATGTGTGTGTATGTGTGTGTATGTGTGCGTGTGTATATGTGTATGTGTGTATGTGTGTATGTGTGTGTGTGTGTGTGTATGTGTGTGTATGTGTGTGTGTGTGTGTGTGTGTGTGTGTGTGTATCTGTGCGTATGTGTGTGTGTGTGTATGTGTGCGTGTGTGTGTGTGTGTGCGTGTGTGTGTGTGTATGTGTGTGTGTGTGTGTGTGTATGTGTGTGTATGTGTGCGTGTGTGTATGTGTGTGTATGTGTGCGTGTGTGTGTGTATGTGTGTGTATGTGTGTGTATGTGTGCGTGTGTGTGTGTATGTGTGTGTATGTGTGCGTGTGTGTGTGTATGTGTGTGTGTGTGTGTATGTGTGTGTATGTGTGCGTGTGTGTATGTGTGTGTGTGTGTGTGTATGTGTACAGAATGATGTAAGTTTGCTATACAGTGCGTATGTTTCTTCTTTGTTCACAACATTCATAACCTACAAGCTCTGTATTTACATTGTTCAAAATGTCCCCAAACTGACAGGTCTTTTGTTAAACTGTACAGGAGTTTCCATGGCTTTGTATTGTAACAAAATGCTTGTTGCTGTGCACATAAAACAACTGTCACTGTTAGATCATCATACAAAGCACTCATTCATCTGTACCGTTCATGTATACAAGCCTCTAGGTATGAGAAAGAGAAAAAAAGTGTGTATGTGTGTGTATTTGTGTATGTGTGTATGTGTGTGTATGAGTGTATGTATGTATGTGCGTGTGTGTATGTGTGTGTATGTGTGTATGTGTGTGTATGTATATGTGTGTATGTGTGTATGTGTGTGTATGTGTGTATGTGTGTGCGCATGTGTGTGTATATGTGTGTATGTATATGTTTGCATGTGTGTGTATATGTGTATATGTGTGTATGAGTGTATGTTAGTTTGTGTATGTGTGTGTATATGTGTATATGTGTGTATGTGTGTGTATGTGTGTGTATGTGTGTGTATATGTGTGTATGAGTGTATGTGTGTATGAGTGTATATGTGTGTATGAGTGTGTGTGTATGTGTGTGTATATGTGTATATGTGTGTATGAGTGTATATATGTATGTGAGTGTGTGTATGTGTGTATGTGTGTGCATGTGTGTGTATATGTGTGTATGAGTGTATGTGAGTGTGTATGTGTGTATGTGTGTGCATGTGTGTGTATGTGTGTGTGCATATGTGTGTGTGTATGTGTGTGTATATGTGTGTGTGTATGTGTGTGCATGTGTGTGTATGTGTGTGTGCATATGTGTGTGTGTATGTGTGTGTATATGTGTGTGCGTATGTGTGTGCATGTGTGTGTGTGTGTGTGTGGGTGTGTATGTGTGTGTATGTGTGTGTATGTGCATGTGTGTGTATGTGTGTATGTATGTGAAAAGTGGTCTTCGGTAGCGTCACCAGGGGGTGGCCAGGAGTACCCCCCAACATAATGGCTGCCGCCCCCCACAATGGTTGCTTCTTACCAACACTCTGCCCAGGCACTGTGGCAGCTTCCCATGGCATACCCAATCCTGTCCATTAGACACCTGGCCTGGCCGTGATCTGCCCACTCATGCCTCCCACTGAGGATCACTGGAGGGCCTCCTGGAAGTGTCACCCCAAGAATAAATTTCTGGGGGCACCATTGGTGATCTTTCAACTGCTTTTCTACCAGAGGGCTTCCATAAAAGGGTGTCCGAGAGGGAAGGGTAGGAAGCTCTTACACTCTTTGATGCCAATGAACCCCCATTTTTAATATGATGGACAGCTCATTTGTACAACAACCAACTCTTTCTCCACAGGTGCCAATGCTTTGTTACAGCCCTTCCTTACAACCAAGAGCTAAAATGTACAACAATTTGCACTGCATTATTGTCAGACACAAGGTAGGAAAATCATTTAATAAGATGTGAAAGCAAAATAGTTTCTTGTAATTAAGCAACAAGAGCAAAAAAAACCAAAACAACCTAAAGCAGAGTTTAGTTTTATAATGAACATAATTAAATATTTTATGTGGAATTAAATTTTGAGTTTAATATCCTTTAAAAAAGGCATTAAAAATTGATTCCCCATAAAAATTTTAATTATGAAAAAAATGTGAGCTTTCATTATTTTTTGCCTATAATATTCCTTAGAAAAAAATATTTTCTATTCTGTCTAGATATACTTGAGTGCACCCTGCAGACTGCCTGTGCAAAATGTTGCACAGTGCTTTATTATTTTATTTTGTGTTGGAAATGTATTTATAGTTGTCCCTAATTAGCCACATCAAAGGAGATCACCTGCATAACCACAAGTCCTTTCAAAGGATGTATCTTTGGATTGCAAAACAAATAGATGTTTTTAAATGATTTAACCCTTTCATGATAGGGTCATAATGTCTACGGGATCGTGCACTCGATTGCGAGATTTCAATTATGGGATCGGGTCAGGGGGGCATCCCTATGATGCTAGGCACGCCCTCCAGACTGCGATCCCATCCAGGAAGCGCTGTTGGCTTCAGGACAGCTAAACGGCTATGATATTGTATTCCGTCCTAATGGTTCTAAAGCCCAGTGCCGTTTGGACGGAATAGAACAACATAACGGCGGTAAAAGGTTAAAAACCATTAAGCCTAGATAACACGTGGAGCGGTATTTTGTGCACGATTTCTAGAGTACATCATAGTGTACGTATAGCGCAAGCATCAGTGCTCTCACATTACAAATTGAAAATAACGTTTTTTCGCTTGAGCGCAGTTATTTTTGAGCACATATTACCAGAGTAGAAAACAAACTGTAATTCCCATTGTTAAGCTACCAGAAACCTAGCAAGTAAAATCCCTAATACAGGGCCATATTACAAGTGGAGCGGTATTTAACATTATTGCGCTAGAAGTAAGTTATTAGTAGCACTCATATTACCATTTGAAACTTAAATGTTTTTGCTTGCGTGCTACCCCAATGTGTGCAAAAAGCTGAAGATAGAATATTGCAATTGCGTTAACATTTCCCCCCATAGAAGTAAATGGAGCGAGAAAAGTTGAAAAAAATCCCTACTCGCGCTCAAACCCGAACACATAATCTCAAGTGCGATAACCATACATGAAAATTTGAATATTTCACATCCCAATGTTCTTCAAATAGCAGAACAAATTCTATTTCTTCATTAATACATATTTCTACATATATCTGATGGTATTTTGCTACAATATATATATCTCTACATATATATATATAGACCAGGGAGCCAAGGTAAGTACCTGATACCTGTACTGTATAGCCATATTCCCTCTCTTAAAGTGATAATCTAGTCAACATTAAACTTTCATGATTCAGATAAAGCAGCAATTTTAAGCAACTTTCTAATTTACTCCTATTATCAATTTTTCTTTGTTCTCTTGCTATCTTTATTTGAAAAAAATGTAAGCATAGGAGCCGGCACATTTTTGGTTTAGCACCTGGGTAGCACTTTCTGATTGGTGTCTAGATGTAGCCACCAATCAGCAAGCGCTACCAGGTGCTGAACCAAAAATGGGCCGGCTCCTAAGCTTACATTCAAATAAAGATACCAAGAGAACGAAGAAAAAATTATAATAGGAGTAAATTAGAAAGTTGTTTAAAACTGCTGCTCTATCTGATTAATGAAAGTTTAATTTTAACTAGACAATTCGTTTAAATTCATTGAAATATAATGCTGGTGTTTTGTTCTTAAAAATAATTATTTGTAATTGTTACTACATTGAAATAAAAATGGCGTCTCATACTGAACTACATATTTCATCTAGAGATTTTTGAAAACCTGTACAATGGATCTTGAAATTGAACAAACAGCGCTTCAGCACAAAGCCATGATGTGCTTACGGATACAAAATAAATTTTGAATAATGAGAACAGTGTATCTTAAATTACATGAATGCAATATTAAATACATATATTAAAGCGTTTGCACAATGGATTTACCAATGTTGCATTTTCATTTAGATATTCTCGTGTTTCTATTGGTTCTTGTGTGCTGCTATGAAACATATAACTGGCCAAGTATTATAAAGAAGGATTATAAAACAGATATGAATAAAGACTTAATGAATCTAGACCATTGCAAATTAAGTACATCTGTGTTTTGTCTATGCACAAAAGCACAAATCTTTTGTAAAAAAGCATTCAAATAGTGTGAAAATAAATCCTTAGAAGCCATTTTTGTAGTTTATGAAGTTCCTGTATGAGCACTGACATTCACTTTACCGGAGCTTTTCACTTTGGTTATCATTTTTAGCATTAGTAGCTCTTGTGTACAATCGTTAACCATGAACTTGTAATATGAGTGTGTTTGTCCACATTGCGCTCGTTATTAAAAGTATATTGAACATTAGTTATCGCAAACTCTCGAGTGAACTCACAGTATGTTTATTTATCGCCCACTTGTAATATGGGTTCTATCATTAAAAATAGTGGAACCTCGCAATAATGTTTGCACTGCTCACAATAACATTGGAGCTCTACTTGTAATCCAGGTCTTCATTGCTGACGTATACTGTACATATATAACATGACAGTAATGTCCTTTTAACCGAACAGCTGCATGAATGATTCAGTGGGATTAATTCTGGCTTTGTGCTTATGAACCTACATGATGACAGAGGGTTTTATGAATACAAATATATTATCTTGGTTAAGTGAGAGTGATATAATGTCACTAGTAATGAGTTTATGGAATTTGCTTCCTAAAGCCGTCACTTATTAAAAACAAACAGACAGATTACTGTCTAATACTTACTTTCTTGCAGTACATTATGACCGCAATGTCACTGAGCTCAGTTTTACCCCAAATGATCTCTTTCTACTGAGAATAATTAAACCTGTAATTGTAGTTGGATCGGTAGAATTCATACAATACTTTACCTTTAAAGGGAACAAAGTTTGCAATGTCAGATACAGTCTCATTTTTCCTCAGAGGATGTGTTCTTGTGACATTAGCCCTGGGGATGAATTGTATAGGTGTAGGATTGTAACATTGGCAAGCATTTTGATGAAATTCAAGAGAGGGAGTGTTTGTCTGTCTAGGGGTACTTACCTATAAACTTTTCCTCAAGACTGTCTAGGATGGAAAGGCTGGAGGCTTAGTCAGAGAGGTCTGGGCACAGAGTTGATACAAGCCAGGGGTATGACCTGAAGTCATGTCACATCTGGGGTGGAGTTAGTTTGTGTCAGGGTTTTTCCCCTGTTTTGTTTGCCATGTGCTGCTGGCAGCTATTTTACTCACCTCTCTTGCTGACTCTGGTGCATACTGTGTGATGCTGCTCATTTCCTGCACTTCCTTTTATGGCCAGACTGGTGTACATCATCCGTGTGAGACAGGATGCAGTCTCAGAATTGTGACTGCATCACTTATTACTTAAAGGGCCTCTGTTCAGTATGCTTTGCCCTTGCGTTGTCTCAGATCTGTTTGTGAGAGCTCCTGTGTATTACCTGGCTGTCTGACGTCCCTCCTGGTTCCTGGTGTGATTATTTTTGCACTTCTCGTCTCAGTCTGATTCCTGGCACCCTGACATTACGCAAGGGCCATGCATCCTGATGGTGCTAATAATCCACCTTTACCTGCCATAATTTCCATTATGGATGAACAGGATCACCGCTTGGATCAATTTGCACTAGCCCTGCAAACCCTGCTGACTCGCACTGCACATTTGGACCAAAGTGTCCCGCAAGTTATGGCTGCCCCTGTTTCCGCTACTGCACCTTTTTCTACCAGGAGCATGTCCGGTTCTGCACCTCTACCTCAGCGTTATGGAGGTGATCCTAATCAGTGCAGAGGGTTTTTGAACCAGGTGGGCATTTACTTTGAGATGTTACCTCAGGCGTTTCCCTCTGACAGAGCTAAGGTGGGCTTTCTCATCTTGTTACTCTCTGACACAGCTCTTGCCTGGGCTAATCCCTTGTGGGAGACTAATAAACCTGTGATTTCAAATTACCCTGAATTTGTGGCCTCCTTTCGAAGGGTATTTGATGTTCCGGCTCGCTCCTTCTCTGCTGCTAAACGACTCATGTCCATTCAGCAAGGTACAAGATCTGTTGCTCAGCATTCCATTGAGTTCCGTACGCTTGCCGCAGAGGTGGGTTGGAACAATGAAGCCCTTGTTGCCGCCTTCTTTCATGGGCTCTCTGATGCGATTAAAGGTGAAATTGCTGCCAGAGATTTACCAGAAGATCTTGAGGCATTGGTGTCTTTTTTGATCCTAATTGACAGCAGACTAAGTGACAGGCCCTCTTTCAGGAGCGCTTGCGGAAGCCTTGTGTTACGTTGTCTCCTACGTGTTCATTCCCACCCATGCCTCCTTCTCCTCCCATGCCTCCTGGTCCCGAGTCACCAGGTACTGCTGAACCGATGCAGTTGGGATTCACACGTCTCTCCACAGCGGAGAGGGCCTTTAGGAGGCGGGAGGGGCTCTGCCTCTATTGTGGGTTACAGGGCCAACTTTTGAAGTCTTTTCCTACACGGCCGGGAAACGCTCACACCTAAGGTCCTGTCGGGCAGACCTTGGGTGGTTTATCTTCGTCCCCGGAACCGCTAAAGGAGAAACCTTTGGTCATGGTTGTCCTTTCCTGGGTGGACTCCTCCATAGTCACCCAGGCTTTTGTTGACTGCGGGCTATTTCATTGACAGTGCTTTTGTATCAAAGCACTCCATTCCTGTTTTGCCTCGGTCCATTCCGCTTGCTATTGAGGCCATTGATGGCAGGCCCCTTCTGCCCACACTCGTTACTCATGAAACTGCTCCGTTATCCATGGCTGTTGGGGCTCTCCATTTTGAAACCCTCCAGTTCCAGGTGATAAACTCTCCGCATTTTCCAGTTGTTCTGGTTTATCCATGGCTCCAAAAGCACAATCCCAGTCTCGACTGGTGCAGGTTCGAAATTTTGTCGTGGTCTCCGCAATGTATTTCCACTTGTCTTTGGAAACCAGTTAAAGTCTTGTGCACTTCTTCAGTATCTCAATTGCCAAAGAAGTACAGAGAGTTCCTAGACATTTTTGACAAGGTGCGTGCTGGTACGTTGCCTCCTCACCAGTCTTACGATTGTGCCATAGACCTGCAACCCAGAGCCATTCTTCCTTGTGGCCGGGTTTACCCTCTGTCTGTTGCAGAGGATTGTGCTATGGAGGAGTATGTTACTGATGCTCTGTCACGGGGGATCATCCACAAATCCTGCTCTCCTGCAGAGGCTGGCTTCTTCTTTGTGAAGAAAAAGGGTGGCGAGTTAAGACCATGCATCGATTATAGGGTTCTTAATCATCTTACCATTAAGAATGCTGACCCTATTCCGCTCATTACGGAACTCTTTGACCGCCTCAAGGGTGCTACCGTCTTTACTTAAATTGATTTAAGAGGAGTGTACAATCTCGTTAGGATCAAGGAGGGCCACGAATGGAAAACAGCATTTAACACCGGGACCGGGCATTATGAGTATCTTGTAATGTCCTTTGGCCTATGTAATGCTCCTGCTGCTTTCCAGGAATTTATTAATGATGTCCTACGAGATATGATGCAACAGTGTGTTGTGGTGTACTTGGATGACATCCTCATACACTCACCCACACTTGAGGCTCATCATTCTGATGTTACACTGGTTCTTCAGAGACTATGTGAGAATGGCCTGTTTTGTAAACTAGAGAAATGTGAGTTCCATCAGACTCAAGTAACCTTCCTAGGTTATGTTATCTCCGTTGCAGGGTTCTCCATGGATCCTGACAAGTTATCTGCAGTTCTGCAGTGGCCTCGCCCAGTTGGTCTTCGGTCTATTCAACGTTTTTTGGGGTTCGCCAATTACTATAGAAAGTTTATTAAAACTTTTCTTCCTTGGTCAAACCTATCACAGACATGACCTGTAAAGAGAATGATCCACTCCATTGGTCACCTACTGCCATTAAGGCCTTTGTAAGTCTTAAGACTGCCTTTTTTGCCGCTCCAGTTCTGGCTCATACTAACCCTGTCCTGCCTTTCATTCTTGAGGTCAATGCGTCTGAGACTGGAGTAGGTGCCCTCTTGTCTCAACGCCCTACACCTGACGGTTCCTTGCATCCGTGTGCTTTCTTCTCTAAGAAATTGTCTCCAGCAGAGTGCAATTAAGAAAATGGTGACAGGGAATTACTGGCCATAATTTTGGCACTCAAGGAATGGAGGCATCTTCTCGAGGGTACTAGCCTGCCAGTGCTCATTCTTACTGACCACAAGAATTTAACTTATCTATCTGAAGCAAAACGTTTGTCAACCCGACAGGCCAGATGGGCGCTATTTTTGTCTCGGTTTAATTATGTGGTCTCCTACCTGCCTGGTAGTAAGAATGTTAGGGCTGATGTCCTCTCTCAACAATTTCCCCTCTGTCCAAGGAGGAGTCTGTACCTACTCCAGTTATACCTCCTGACCATATTTTGGCTACCTGACCATATTTTGGCTACCATACATACTAATTTGACTTCTCCCTTGGGGGAAGAGATCCTGGCTGCACAAACCAATGCACCTCCTGAGAAACCTAGTGGTAAGTGTTTTGTTCCTGAGAATCTTCGAACAAAACCTTTGCACACTTACCACTATCCTAAAGGTACAGGTCATCCAGGCAAGAACCAAATGATTTGGTCTGTCACTCAACAATTCTGGTGGCCAGGTCTTCGTTCTGATGTTGCTCCTGCTCAGTTTGTGCACAGAATAAGACTCCTCGACGTCTTCCTGTGGGTCTTCTTAAAGCCTATTGCTAATGGTGAGCTTCCTTGGACACATCTTTCCATGGACTTCATTGTCGAGCTCCCTGTTTCCAATGGCAATACTGTTATCCTTATGGTGGTTGACTGTTTTTCAAAAATGTCACATTGCATTCCCTTGAAGAAGTTGCCTGCCACTCAGGAGCTTGCTTCAGTTTTTACCTGGGAGGTCTTCCGTTTACATGGGTTACCCAAGGAGATAGTGTCGTACCGGGGTAGCCAGTTTGTCTCCAGATTTTGGCGTTCCTTTTGTGCTCAAATGGGGATCCAGCTTTCCTTCTCCTCGGCATATCACCCTCAATTTAATGGGGCTGCGAAACGGTCTAATCAAGCTCTGGAACAGTTCCTCCATTGCTATGTCTCAGATCACCACAATAATTGGTCTGAACTGTTACCGTGGGCAGAGTTTGCTCATAATAGTGCTATTAATGCTTCCTCCAAGTTATCCCCGTTCATGGAGAATTATGGGTTTCAACCATCCTTGTTGCCCGATTCATTCATGTCTCAGGGTATTCCGGCTTTAAAGGAGCATCTCCGTTCCATGTGGGTGCAGATTCAGGATTGCCTTCATCGTTCTATGCAGTGCCAAAAGCTCCAGGCTGATCGCAGGCGCCTGCCCGTGCCTTCCTACCAGGTTGGTGAGAGAGTTTGGCTGTCCTCCCGCAACTTGAATCTTCGTGTGCCTTCCAATAAACTGGCTCCCTGTTATGTTGGTCTTTTTCGAATACTCCGACGGGTCAATCCTGTGGCCTACGCTCTTGACCTTCCTCCTCCATTGGTTTGTAAACAGTTTACCACTGTGTTGCCTCGTCCCCGTCCTATCTTTGTTGACAACCATGAGGAGTATGAGGTCAGCAACATTATTGACTCTCGTATGTCCAGGGGCCGCATACAGTATTTGGTTCACTGGAGGGGCTACGGTCCAGAGGAGCATTCATGGGTTCCCTCCTCTGATGTTCATGCTCCCGCCCTCCTCCGTGCCTTCCATGCCCATTTCCCCAATAAGCCTTTTGTCCTCCCGTGGGGGAGGGGTCGTTGAAGGGAGGGTACTGTCAGGGTTTTTTCCCAGTTTTGTTTGCCATGTGCTGCTAGCAGCCATTTTACTCACCTCTCTTGATGACTCTGGTGCATACTGTGTCATGCTGCTCATTTCCTGCACTTCCTTTTATGGCCAGACTGGTGTACATCATCCGTGTGAGACAGGATGCAGTCTCAGAGTTGTGATGTCATCACTTATTATTTAAAGGGCCTCTGTTCAGTATGCTTTGCCCTTGCGTTGTCTCAGACCTGTTTGTGAGAGCTCCTGTGTATTACCTGGATGTCTGACGTCCCTCCTGGTTCCTGATCCCTGTCTTATTCCTGACTCTGCTGTTCTCCTTGTTCCTAATTCCGACTCGTCTGACTACTCGCTTTGGCTCCTGTCTCGGCTCGTCTGACTACCAGCTCTGGTTTTGATTCCTGGCTTGTTATTTGACTTGTGGACTTTTTATTATTTTTTGCTATTAATAAAGGTGTGATTATTTTTGCACTTCTCGTCTCAGCCTGATTCCTGGCACCCTGACAGTTTGGAACCATGGTATAGTTCCATGAAATGCTTGCCAGCTTCTCTTGGGCAATGAAGACTTTGGGGTCAATTTATTATTCGCCAAATTGGGCCAATTCACCCTGTTTCCGCACGAGCCTTTAGGCTCGCTGGAAACAGGAGTTCAAAAGCAGCAGTCTATAGACCGCTACTCCTTAACTCATATGCCACCTCTGAGGCTGCGTACAGCAATACACCCGATCCTATACGATCGGACTGATTAACACCCCCTGCTAGCTGCTGATTAGCCACAAATCTGCATGGGGCAGTTTTGCACAAGCAGCTCACTAGAACTGCTTGTGCAATGCTGAATATGAACAGCGTATGCTGTCCACATTCAGCGATGTCTGGCAGACATGATATGCTACAGCGTATCATGTCCGCCAGACTTTAATAAATTGACCCCTAACAGTTAAAGCAAGTCAAATCAATATTGCATCCCTTTTCCATGACATCCCACAGCAATAGTCACTAACAAACACCCTTATTGTGCTCTCTATAGTCATTGGGCCTCAGATAACTGCATCAACCGCAAGTGATATGCAAGACAGGAAGAGTAAGTGCAACTCTCATCCACTGCACCGACCCCCTTCATACATGTTACCATTCCCTATTACTGTGGGACAGGCTGCTTCCAACTCTCCAACTGCATCATCGGAAACCACCATATATATAAATCCTTTTAAGGACACAATTTAGCAAACTGAACAAGGTAATAAAGGTAATTGTGGATGCTGAAAAGGAACAAAAACATTTACCTGATTAAAGTGTAACAGATGCACCAGAGCACAAGAGACGTTTAGCTTGTTTCAATGTCAGCCACAGGTTAAAGCTTGTAGTAAGTTCAACAAACGGTTATTATGTTCAATTCTGCTATAACGTTTCAGAGGAATTTCTTACAGCATTCCTAGAGAAAAAAATAAGCCAAAAGTTATTTCAGTCCAGAAATTTTCCAGCGTATAAATTATAGATGCATTTTACACATAAATACCGCTAGGTTTTATATCAGAATATTTTTTTACTAAACTAGTTTATTATGAGGAGTAAAATATGTTACTAGGCAGATCATATTGTTAAAGATAACCATATATGTTGATTATTATTATTATTATTATTATTATTATTTAAGATCCTGTATGTTAACATAAATTAGTACTGTCTTAATACATAGATTGCCATGAAGCATGTAACTTTTATTTAACTCTTTCTGGTCATAAAACCCAGTCTATGCAATGCTGGTAATTTTGTATACAATTCAACTCTGCACTTACTCAGCAATGGCACTCATGCTCACACTAAGTTCAGAAAAAAAAGATAAACCTTTTGCAAGGATTAAACAATTAGGGCTTAATCGCAAACTTGCGTTTGTCTTTGGTAGATAACCATCTCTGAACATCAGCCGGTATTGTCAGTGCATTTTTCCAATTATCACAATTTAAATATATCTCTGGACAGAAGTTCCAAATTGTTGCAGCACAAAAACAACACAAAATCATTATCTGCATCATTAATTAAACGTAACAGTGATTTTGTGGGTTTTGAGATTACATTACAGGTTGGAAGCTGTGTCCTTTCTGACAGTGTGTAGTGATGCCATTACGTGGCCTGTACAATTAACCCGTTGTGCTCCAAAGTCTTAGAGATATGTGTGTATGTCTTTTTAAGGGATTTATCAGTATAGAGGTCATGTCTCTTTGTTGCGTTATTGATTTGATCATTTGTATTAATATAAAAGAGCTAATAATTAATGTTTAACCTGTAATTGATTAAGCAGGTAGCCATTGTATCTGTCTAGGGATGTTATGGCAGGATAATGTTAGTGTGTATTGCCTGTGCACAAAAACAATGCTACATTCAAAAACCTTTTGTGCTACTCGGTAATAAGCGAAAAGTGTTGCTTTGGGGTGTAAATGTGTCTTTATGTACTGAGAATCTGGATTGTGATCAGCTAAACAGAACCATTTTCCACTGATACAAATAATGTAAGTAGTGCTCGTGATAACAAATTAAATGGCGGATTGTGATCGTGCCAACATCAAAGAGCCGTTAACATATAGATAATTATCCAGCCATCATTATCAAGGTTCAGTAATGCAGAAATGACATGCTCTAACAAATCATATTGTTTTATCAGAAAATCATTTTAAACTACTTAAAGTGAAGGTCAATTTTTGCATATTGCAATACACCATTATAAAGCTTAGTGTCCAAATATTACAGTCGCTAAGCTTATATTTGTATAGAACTCTTATTTTTCAACCAAAATATATATAGAAAATACCTCCGTTATTCTATCTGCTCCTCCCCTACAACACTTCCTTATTTATCTGTTGTGACGTCGCTGTAGTTCCTACAAACGGACTACGCTCGTGCACAACAGTATCTTCTAAATGCGCATGCGTGTCATACCCATACCCTCAGTAGTTACTTTTAAATATTAGACCGCAATAGCTGCTGCAAGCATCTTAATCATTCTTACCCTTTTTGAATAAAGCTTGCCTCTGCTGCGATCGGGCGTAGTAACTGATACAATGGCTCGATTGATTCTGAGAAGGGAGAACGCATGCGCGTTTCGTGAACGAGCTGGACGACGATGGCGTTTTTTTTTTAACGCATGCGCAGAACTTTGTAGTGTCACTAGAGAAAAGGGGCTGGACGCCACGGGGTTAGACAATATATTGGCTAACAGAAATGTCAATCAATATAGGGAGTATGGCGGGCGGGTAATAAGACGAAAACGGAGGTGAAATAAAAGTTGAAAAATAGTAATGAGAACAATATTTACAATGAAATTGATGAATGAACATACTACTTAATTTTAGTCTGCTATTGAAAAATGTTAAGCAATGCGCCAGACTTGACCTTCACTTTAAAGAGTTAGTAAAATCACAACTAAACTTGCATGATTCACTCAGAGCCGATCATTTTAAACAACTTTCTAATTTACTTCTATTACCTAAGTTGCTTCCTTCTCTTGAGTCGTGTGTTGAAAAACATATCTAGGTAGGCTAGGAAGCAGTAATGCAGTGCTGGGAGCTAGCTGCTAATGGGTGGTTGCACAGATATGCCTCTTGTCATTGGTTCTCCCAATGTGTTCTGCTAGCTTCATCAACAAAGGATAACAAGAGAAGGAAGAAAATCTGATAATACAAGTAAATTGGAAAGCTTAGAGTTGTATGCTCTGTATGAATAATAAAATATAAAATTGGGGTTCCATCACCCACTTTAAATATAATATTAATACAAATTAATATTTTTTTTTGTTTGACAAGAAAAGTGAAATAAACCTTTTTGCTGTGGCTTCCACAGATTTAAACAAAGTAAAGTGTTTAAAGGGACATGAATCACAATTTTTTTATTTTATGATTTAGAAAGAGCATGCAATTTTAAACAACTTTCTAATTTACTTATATTATCTAATTTGCTTTATTCTATTGATATCCTTTGCTGAAAAGCATATCGAGATAGGCTCAGAAGCTGGTGATTGGTTGCTACACATTGATGCCTCATATGATTGGCTCACTTATGTGCACTGCTGCTACTTCAACACAAGATATCTAAAGATTGAAGCAAATTAGATGATAGAAGTAAATTGGAATATTGTTTAAAATAGTATTCTCTATCTGAATCCTGAAAGACAAAATTTGGGTTTAATGTCCCTTTAAGGGCAAATATGAAAGAAAACATACTGACTGACTGACTAATGTATTTGAATTAATTTGTAATCACTTTAAATAATATCAATTTGCAATTAGCACTTTCATATAATTTTCATTAACTTGTATAAAATATTTTTCAAATTCCCGGAGGCGGAGCAAGCGGCTGACTAAGATGGCCGCGCATCACTAAAGCTCTCCCTGCAGGCTGGGCAATTTAAGCTCATATGTGCCGATAACATTGAGACACAGGGATATCGGACCTCAAATAGAGCCTCGGAACATGTGAGGAGCATTTGTTGCAACTTTGGTCTAGCTCCGTTCGTTATTACGGGTGCCATGCAAGCCATACACTGTTGCTCCACGAGGCCTTTATATACTGCGACACAGGCTAATGCAGATAAGCGGTTAACACGGATGTCTACTTAAAAGGTTCCACAAGTTGATCCGGATCGCCTCTTACAACAAACAAAGGTGAAACAAATGTATTAATGCAGGGGTTAATGCCTAGGAAGGAACTGTTTGCGCTCGGCGCCATTAAAGTTACTTGTTAAAACTATGGAACACGCAGCGCTCTAGAGATCACTATGCCTATATGATACTGAGCTGGAAGATAGCGTTGAAACAAAAAGGAACATTTATGCTGCCAATGTACATTTATATTTCTTGTCATGCTAGATTTTTACTGGCGTTAAGAAGCCAAACATTTAGGCTGAAATACAAAATCTATGCTGAACCTTTGGCATGCTACATATTTTTATACACTATACAAGGCACAGCAGTGAATTGTATGTCATAACTCCTATTGATAGCCTGCTTTCATACTATACATGTTTGCTGGACTTTGTCTTGCAGAAGTCAGAAAACAAAAAGAATCCAATGCTGCAGTGATCTATTGCGGTAGGACGCCAGACATCTACTACTGAACAGAAAACTAAGAACACCCTCCTATTCCTTTTCCCACTGTTCTTGGTAGCAGTGGGTCAAATCCATTACCCTTTCCCGTGATCGCTCTGTATAAGGAATCAGCTAGAGTGAGGATTTGGAACACAACTGCAGTACCTAAGAAATATTTGGAATGTCTCACTTAACTGATAGAAATCCTCTATGAGTGAAAAGGAAGTTTCTCAGTCAAAGTGAATTATGCTCAGATTGTATATATATGACAAACCACACAGAAGATTCTGTAGGAGAGTATAAGGTGAAGTTATCACAGTTCATAGGAGCACAGCAAGTGAAAGCAGCCGGACTAGATGGTTTACTCATAGGCACAGTTCGTTTTAGAAATGCAGGAACGATAATGTTTTAAGCAAGAAAACAACACAGGATATACAGTGTTAGGTAGTGTGGAGCTGATTATCGGTACCTGTTTGTTTCCTAGTGCCAGGCTTAAGCGAGTTCCTCCGGAGCTGTGGTTAGAGTTGTGGAGCTGGTGCCGGGGAAACCGGAAGTGACGTCACGCTGCAGCGGAGTAGTGTAGTGCTGACAGGCAGCATTTGAGAATAGAAGGGAGAAGAGCTGAAACAACACGGTAACTGCACAAAGTTCAATGAAGTAGTTGCATGTACATTACCCCACTGAGAAAGGCTTATTAGACTTGGAAGGTTTTGTCCAAATAGCGGCTGTTAGATGAGTCCGGTGTGGTGTAGAAAATAGTCTCATAGACAGAATATAGCTTCCTTGGTATCTGCGGGAAACTTGAGAGAAGGCTTGTTATCCTAGTAACCAACAAACTACAGTACTAAGCACAGGTTGAATAGTGCACAGGTGTCTTAAAGGAGACTTATCCAATCAGGAGGGAGTGGGCGTAAATGAGAGGTGGAGTAGGAAGGAGAACCCTGACAGTACCCCCTCAACAAGGGAGCTGTCCCACAGCGGCAGGACCTGGACGATCAGGATGGCGTCTGTGAAACAAAGACAAAAGTCGGGGGGAATTGAGATTAGAAAGAGGCTCCCAGGAATCCTCGTCACTGGAGTAGTTCTTCCACCTAACTAGATACTGTAAGACACCGTTTGAGTATCTAGAGTCTATGATCGAATCTACCTCATACTCATCATCCGCAAGGGAAGCAGTAACAGGTGGTAGTAGGACTTGATCGTTCCTTGTGCGGACATAGGGTTTCAAGAGCGAAACGTGAAACGTTGGGTGGATCATGAGAGTATGAGGGAGTTGCAGTCTGACAGCATTGTCATTTATGACTTTCTGGACTGGGAAAGGTCCAATAAAGAGGCTGGCCATCTTTTTAGAAGGAATCTGTAGTCTCAAGTTCTTAGTGGAGAGCCATACAAGATCTCCTATGGAGTATTGAGGGGGTTTCCTTCGTCTAAGATCGTAGTAATGTTTCTGACACTTTTGAGCTTCCAGGATGTTTTCTCGAATTGTATCGAAGTTATGTTGAAGTGAATCATGTAACTCATCAAGTGAAGGGGAGTCCACAGAGCCAAGAGATGATAGGGTGAAATCCGGGTGATAGGCATAGTTTGCAAAAAACGGTGTCATTTTGGTGGATGAATGGATAGAATTATTGTAAGCGAATTCGGCCATGGAGAGGTACTTGACCCAGTGAGTCTGATGGTAGGAGCAATAACATCTCAAGTAGTGTTCGAGCCACTGATTCAACCTTTCCGCTTGCCCATTGGTTTGAGGGTGAAAAGCAGTGGTGTAGCGATGATCAATCTGGGTTAATTCACAGAGTTTAGACCAAAACTTAGAGGTAAATTGTGTTCCTCTATCCATTGTTAGCATAGGTGGTATGCCATGAAGCTTAATGATGTGATCGATGAAGAGGGTAGCTGTTTCTGAGGAGGTAGGCAGTTTGTGGAACGGCACAAAATGGGCCATCTTTGTAAAAAGATCGATGACAACAAGAATAGTACTTTGAGAATTAGATGGTGGTAGATCAACTATGAAATCCATAGAGACGTGATGCCAAGGTTTGGTAGATACTGGTAAAGGCATGAGCAAGCCAAAAGGCGGTTTTCACTCAGGTTTGCAAGTGGCACAGGTTCTACAAGTGGTGATATAATCGTATACGGAGGCTTTCATCTTTGGCCACCAAAAGGTTCTGCCAATCAACTCTAGAGTCCGACGAACCCCAGGGTGACCAGCTAAAGGAGAGTCATGGTAAGTCTGTATCAAGGGGGCTCTCATCTCAGGAGGTAGAAAAATCTTCTTGCCATGGTAGAAAATTCCAGAAGATTTTAGGAGATTAGGTAAAGGTGGTCTTGTTTGTTCTTTGCAGTAATTTTGTAACTCTGTGAGCATGGAAGTAGTGAGACCAATAAAACAGTCGGGGAAACAATTTCCTTTCTTAAAGGGTAGTCAATCGGTTTCTCTGGCAAACGGGATAAAGCATCGGCTTTAGCGTTCTTGTGAGCTGGTCTGTAAATTATGTTAAAGTTGAAACGGTCAAAATACAGACTCCAATGGACCTGTCTGGCAGAAAGAGTTTTGTTGGATTGAAGGTATTGGAGGTTTTTGTGATCAGTGTAAATGTTAATGGGTATGTTGGTACCTTCTAAGAGATGTCTCCAATGTTCTAGAGAGCGTCGAATAGCCAGTAACTCCTTGTCCCCAATAGCATAATTCCTTTCCGCAGGAGACATAACTTTTGAAAAAAAAGATATAGGATGTAATGGTTCTGATAGGGACTTTTGTTGTGAAAGCACAGCACCAATAGCAAAATCAGAAGAGTCTACTTCTAGTGTATATTGATAGAGAGGGTTAGGAAATTGTAAAATCGGAGCTGTAGTAAATCTGGATTTAAGGTACTGAAAGGCTTTATCGGCATCAGGACCCCAGGAAAATGAGGTGGTGGATCCGGTGAGGGCTGTTAGGGGTCTCACGATCTTAGAGAAGTCTTTAATAAACTTCCTATAGTAATTGGAAAAACCTAGAAAGCGTTGTAAATCCTTTCTAGAGTTAGGTTTTGGCCAGAGTAGAACTGCATCCACCTTTTCCTTCTGCATTTTTATACCAGAGGGTGAAATATCATAGCCGAGAAAAGAAACCTGGTCAGTATGGAAATTACATTTTTCAAGTTTTGCGTAAAGTTTGTGTGCTCTGAGTCTGGAAAGAACTAGACGCACATGTCTGACATGTTCTTGTGGAGTTTTTGAGTATATGAGTATGTCGTTGAGGTATATTACTAGACATACGTCTAACAAATCACGGAACACATCGTTGATAAAAAATTGAAAGGTGGCAGGGGCATTGCAGAGACCGAACGGCATTACCAGATACTCGAAAAGACCGTATCTGGTCCTGAATGCCGTCAGCCACTCATGCCCCTGCTTAATCCTGATGAGATTATACGCCCCTCTTAAATCAAGCTTAGTGAATATCCTAGCCTCTGAGAGTCTTTCAATCATCTCTGGGATTGAAGGCAGTGGATAACGGTTTTTGATAGTGCACTTATTGAGTTCACGGTAGTCTATGATTGGTCTAAGAGTGGAGTCTTTGTTGCGTACAAAGAAGAAACCTGCCCCTGCGGGGGAAGAGGAAGGTCTAATAAAGCCTTTTTTGAGATTTTCTTCTAAGTAAAGTTTAAGGTGCTCGAGTTCTGGATTGCTTAATGGATAAAGGTGTCCATAAGGAATCCGAGCACCTGGTTGCAGGTCGATAGGGCAATCGTATGCCCTATGTGGAGGGAGGTTTTCAGCCTCCGTCTTACTGAAAACATCAGTAAAATCTTGGTACTGTGATGGTAAACTGTCAACCAGTGAGGTTGATTGTAGTAAAAATGAAGCAGGGAAACATGTGTCTTTGCAGTAGAATCAAATTTTATTTGAAAAGTAAACCAATAAATACTCGGGTTATGGAGTTGTAACCATTTCAATCCCAAAACCACAGAAAAATGGGGGGAAGGTAAAACATCAAAGGACAATTTTTCTATATGACCAGAAATGTTAACTAATAAAGGAACAGTCTCATGTGTTATGGGACCAGAAAACATAAGAGAACCATCATTAACTTTGATGGGTATAGGAGTCTTCTTGAGGATCAGAGGGATTTTGTTCTTTTCACAGAATACGTGATCCATATAATTCGCAGAAGCTCCAGAATCTATTATGGCATCATCAATCGCCTGCAGGCTTTGCTCCAGCTGTAGGGAGAGAGATATAGTGCAATAAGAAGGTTTCATTTGTTGTTGTAAGGAAGACATTAAACAATCAGACTTACATTTCTTGTTTTTGGAGAGAAGTGAACAATCCTGGACAGAATGGGAGGAGCTAGCACAGTACATACAGAGGTTTTTAAGCATTCTGCGTTGTTTTTCTTCAGGTGTGAGCGGACCCCTCAGGAAACCAATCTCCATGGGTTCAACTTGAACATTAGGACTTGGGGTGGTGGAGAGGTTTGAGGGTACATAAGAGACCTTTGCCTTTGAATCTATGGCATACTTCTCTGCCTTACGTTCGCGTAAGCGACGATCAATCTGTATAGCCGTTTTCATGAAGAGATCAAGTGTTTTTGGCAATTAAATTCGGGCAAATTCGTCTTTTAATTGTTCAGACAGTCCCAAACGGAATTGGTTTCTGAGAGCAACGGGATTCCAGAGAGAATCAGTGGTGAACTGCTTAAAGTCCAAGATGTACTCTTCAACTGGTCTCTTACCCTGTTTGAGATTTCTCAGGCTTGTTTCAGCAGTAAGCTGTATATCTGTGTCTTGGAACAACTCATCCATGGCAGAAATAAATTCTTCTAGGGAGCCTAATATAGGATCTTGGGTCTCTAGAAATTTGTCAGCCCAGGTTCTGGGGTCCCCCCTGAGGAAGGAAATAGTAGTCATGACCTTCACTCTCTCAGTGGGGTATGTTTTAGGCCTCATAGTGAAGAGAAGGTAGCAGGCATTCTTAAACTGCCTATAATTTTTACGATTGCCAGAAAACAAATCAGGGAAAGGAATCTGTGGTTCAATAAACCCTTCAGTCTGAGTAGCTTTTAAGGCTATAGATTCTTTTATGATGTTTCTTAAAGCTGCATTTTCAATTTGCAGGTCATGCAATCCCTGAGCCAATTGATCAACATTTTGAGTTATGTTGTATACAATCTGGCGTAGGTCTGCTGGTTCCATATTGCAAGGGCTTAGTATTATATAAGGAATCAGCTAGAGTGAGGATTTGGAACACAACTGCAGTACCTAAGAAATATTTGGAATGTCTCACTTAACTGATAGAAATCCTCTATGAGTGAAAAGGAAGTTTCTCAGTCAAAGTGAATTATGCTCAGATTGTATATATAGGACAAACCACACAGAAGATTCTGTAGGAGAGTATAAGGTGAAGTTATCACAGTTCATAGGAGCACAGCAAGTGAAAGCAGCCGGACTAGATGGTTTACTCATAGGCACAGTTCGTTTTAGAAATGCAGGAACGATAATGTTTTAAGCAAGAAAACAACACAGGATATACAGTGTTAGGTAGTGTGGAGCTGATTATCGGTACCTGTTTGTTTCCTAGTGCCAGGCTTAAGCGAGTTCCTCCGGAGCTGTGGTTA
This sequence comes from Bombina bombina, assembly GCF_027579735.1. Taxonomy (NCBI): domain Eukaryota; kingdom Metazoa; phylum Chordata; class Amphibia; order Anura; family Bombinatoridae; genus Bombina; species Bombina bombina. The sequence continues at coordinate 1,578,502,464 of NC_069499.1, forward strand.
GAGTTGTGGAGCTAGTGCCGGGGAAACCAGAAGTGACATCACGCTGCAGCGGAGTAGTGTAGTGCTGACAGGCAGCGTTTGAGAATAGAAGGGAGAAGAGCTGAAACAACACGGTAACTGCATAAAGTTCAATGAAGTAGTTGCATGTACATTACCCCACTGAGAAAGGCTTATTAGACTTGGAAGGTTTTGTCCAAATAGCGGCTGTTAGATGAGTCTGGTGTGGTGTAGAAAATAGTCTCATAGACAGAATATAGCTTCCTTGGTATCTGCGGGAAACTTGAGAGAAGGCTTGTTATCCTAGTAACCAACAAACTACAATACTAAGCACAGGTTGAATAGTGCACAGGTGTCTTAAAGGAGACTTATCCAATATGGAGGGAGTGGGCGTAAATGAGAGGTGGAGTAGGAAGGAGAACCCTGACACTCATTATGATTCAGGAAACTCATTTCAAGAGAAACCATGAACCCATACTTGCATCCAAATACTATGACAAACACTACTTTAGTTCAGGTACCACCAGACATAATGGCGTCTGTACCCTATTTAAACGCAACACTTCATTTGATATACTGCAGCAATACAATGACCCTGAGGGTAGGATTTTGATATTGGTAGGACTTTAATATGGTAAACCTATCACACTTGCAAATATTTATGCCCCCATCAGACCTACTTCCTGTTTTTTTCGGAAAATTGTCAACAAACTACTTGACATCGCTAAGGGCCCTATCATCCTAAGTGGGGATTTTAATTTTCCCACAGACACCTTGGTAGATACTTCTACAGGCCGCTCCTATCTGAGAAATTTGCAGATTAGGAATAATAATGCATCACTCCAAGTGCTTAATATATTTGATACCTGGAGAGCAGTACACACTTCTACTAGAGACTACACTTTTTTCTCACAACCGCAAAAATCTTACGCTAAACTCGACTATATATTCTGTGATCAGGCCTTCATGACGAATTTAGTGGACTCAAAAATTTTGCACACTACATGGTCGGACCATAGCTTAGTTAAATCTACTTTTAAATGGACGAGTAAGCCCAGCCACAGACTGAACTGGAGACTGAACGAGTATATCCTTACAGATAATGAAATTATAGACCAACTAGTCAAATACACAGATGAATACTTTGTATTCAATATCTCTGCAGACACTAACACTGCAAATAATTGGGAATCTTATAAGCGCTATATTAGAGGAGTCATTATACAGTTAACAGCAAAACTTAAAAAGCAGAGATCCACCCAATTTGATCTTCTATCTAGCACTTTAACAAAGAGCGAGAATTTAAATAAAAAAGACCCAAAATCCTTGCAAAAATTATCTGCGGTAACTGAAGCCAGGGATACTCTTAATAAATTCCTAGTAGAAAATGCACATATGCATGCTCTGACGACAAAAGCTAAATTCTTTGCAGAATCAAATAAGGCCGGAAAAATGTTAGCCAGATTCTTAAAAAAACACAGACTTTCCTCCTACATACAATCCATTAAACATCCTACAGGGGTAGTATACACTAAAAACGAAGATATAATTAATAGCTTTGTCACATATTATACTTCACTATATAATATTAAGGACACAAATGAACAGGAGAAACGAGACAAATTAAAGACATACCTAGATTCAATAGACGTCCCATCCATCCCTGAGGAAGACATAACTAAGCTAGATTCCCCTATCACTATACAAGAAATTGTGGCTACTATTAAATCCTTACCAAATGGAAAGTCCCCAGGTCCAGATGGCCTCTCTGCCATATTTTATCAATTGTTAGTAGGTAATCTTGGCCCACACCTACACAAATTATTTCACTCTATAGACCAAGGTCTTATGTTCCCTCAATCCCTTCTGAATGCCATGATAACAGTGATTTCAAAACCGGATAAGTCTAAGGACCTTGTAGGTAATTATAGACCAATCTCTTTATTAAATGTCGATATTAAAATATATACTAAGATTTTGGCTAACAGTCTTACCCATATCTTGCAGAAGGTTATCCACCCAGACCAAGTTGGCTTTGTTAGTGGTCGTGAAGCAAAAGATAATACTACTAGACTCCTCCATACCATATTTACTTCTCACGAACAATCGAGCCCCCTGGTATTACTCTCTACTGATGCTGAGAAGGCCTTTGACAGGGTCGACTGGCACTTTATGTGGTCGGCCCTGTCAAAATTTGGTCTCTCAGACATATTTTTGTCTAGAATACAGGCACTATATAATAACCCTCAGGCTACTATTAAGGTCAACGACACATTATCACAGTCTTTTCCTATCTCCAATGGCACCAGGCAGGGGTGCCCGTTATCCCCTCTCCTATTCGCTCTCATGGTAGAAATCTTAGCTATCCAAATTAGAAGCAATCCAAATATTTCGGGTATTAAGATAGGCAATATTCAACAATCATGCCTTCTTTTTGCAGACAACATTATTTTTACTCTGCAAGCTCCATCAACTTCCATACCAGCCCTGATACAAGTTTTGGAGAACTATAAACAATTTTCCAACTACTCAATAAACATGGATAAATCTAGCATCATTCCTGTTCACATAAACTCAGTTGAAATGGACTATATCTTACATAAAACTCCCTTTTCCATAACAAACACTCTTAGATACCTAGGATTAAATATCCCAAAGAACCCTAAGAATTTATTCCATAATAATTACATAACGCTTCAAACTAATGTTTTCTCCCTACTACACGCATGGCATAAACAAGGTCACCTTTCCTGGACAGGCCGAATAAACACAATAAAGATGATGATACTTATATATTTATATATATTTCAAGCTTTACCGATTACACTACCAAGACATTACCTCCACACTCAACAAAAGATGCTGGAATCTTTTATTTGGGCCTATAAAAATCCAAGAGTCTCGCGGAACTCCATGTATTTGAGTAAAGAGGATGGTGGCCTGAATGTCCCAAACTTCGCACAGTATCATAAAGCGACACATTTAACGCGTATAGTCTCATGGAATCATAATTCCCCTTCTAAAATATGGATCCAAATGGAAGCAGCTTCACTCAACCTGAGTGGAATGCGAGATCTATGCTGGCTCCCAAAATCATTTAGACCCCCCTTGACCAAGGCAAATGAATGTATTAGAACTACACTAGCCATATGGGACTCTCTTATTCAAAATTCGAACACCCTCTCGACCCCACTCTCTCCAATGACCCCATTGTTGAATAATACCCTTTTTTTCTCCCACCACCAGTTTCAATATGAGCGGGAGGATGCCTCCCTTAAAAACATGCCTATATTCTTACTCACAGAATCATCCCAAATAAAAGACAGAATCGCCCTGAGGGACTCAATAGGTTCTTCTTTCCACAACTGGTTTTCTTATCTCCAAATTCGACAAGCAATTATGGATAACCCTCATAAAAAAGACTGTCTTCGCACGCTTACCCCCTTCGAGAGACTATGCACTGCAAAAGACATTCACAGATCCCACCTCTCTCTCACACATAAACTTTTAAGGGTTTTGCATACACTCAAACTACCCTCCTACACCTCCAAGTGGGAGACTGAGCTTTGGGTTCAACTCCCAAAAGACGCCTGGTTACAATGTTTTCGTACTGTCCACTCCTCTTCAATCTCACTCACCTTGACTGAACTTAACTATAAAATTATTTCACGTTGGTACCTCACACCCCAAAAATTAAATGAAATATATCCAGGAGCTAACTCCAGTTGTTGGAGAAGTTGTGGTGAAGTGGGCACACTCTCTCACATATGGTGGTCCTGCAATAATTTATCTATTTTTTGGGCTCGAATTGAACGTTGCATCAATCTCACATTGGGCCCACAGATATTCCTTTCAGCAACTATGATTTTATTAAATCAAGTCCCTAAATTGCAGTGTGTCTACCGCAGGAAACTCCTTCAACTGATGCTCAGATGTGCCAAACGTATCATCCCTCGACTATGGAAGCAGGTGCTCTCCCCTACTTATGATCAATGGGTGGCAGAAGTCACATATATATTAACCTTTGAAAAGAGACACTATTGCTTTGTAGGTAAGAAAGATTTTATATTAGATATAATTTTCTTATGGGAGCAAAGAACATCATAAATCTGTAATGATATCCCTTCTTCACGATTATACATAATAGGTCCTATAAACGTTAGAGGTGTGTGTTCTTATCTCTGAAGGGATTGGGTGCAAGGGAACTATGCTACACTATATTATATTTTCTTATATCTTTATTTTTACTATGTACTTTCCTAATACCCCTAGCCTCCTACCTGAACCCTTCCCATTCCCCTCCTTCTTCCACCCCCCTCCCCTCTTGTTCCTTTATAGAAATGATCAGTAAGATGGTGCAATGACTTAATGTAGATGAAAAATATTCACTGATATTTGTTATTTGTCTATCTGTCTATGTTATTTACAAAAATGCCAATAAAACTTGTTTAAACAAAAAAAATAATATATTTTTCAAATTCCCAAGTAATCAAACCAGTAAAATATGTTTAGCAGCGTCTGTTTAAGTAAACACGTGAGCATAAACATTAAAAAAAAGATGCCTAACACCAAGATATATGAGATCCAAAATAGATTTTAAAGTTTAAATGAGATAAATTTGAAAATCACACAAAACTCTTTACAATAACTGATAGGTTTAAATATTGACGGGAGGGATATTAATGAAATATATCTGATGAGATGGGTGTCTGTATATAAGCATAAGCGCCCCCACAAAAATCTTTTGAAATTAATGAGTCACCATGAATAAAATGATGCACAGCTGATGCGTACAACATGCAACTTACTTCTTCCGCTGTTATTATTATGTTAAAGTTAAAGTTATGGGGTGTTAGGTGAGGGGGCTTAGTAATTAGGTAAATACTTGCATTGTGGGGGGTTAGGGGATTAGGGGTATATAGTTGGGTTAGGTACTTTGCATTGTGGGGGATGGCGGTTGAGGTGTTAATAGGTTAATTAGATACTTTTCGTTGTGGTAGAATGGTGGTTTTGGTGTTAATAGGTTAGATACTTTGCGTTGTGGGGGTTGACGGTTTAGGTGTAAATAGGTTAATTAGATACTTTGCATTGTGGGGGGTTGGTGGTTGTGTTGTCAATAGGTTTATTTAGTATTTGCGATGTGGGGGGTTGGCGGTTTAGGGATTAATATGTTTATTAGGTAGTTTGTGATGTGCGGGGATGGCGGTTTAGGGGTTAATTTTTATTAGTTATTGTGATGTGGGGGAATGGTGAATTAGGGGTTGATATTGCGCATGCATTAGGTGTTTGTGAAGGCTTCCAGGGAGTTACACTACTTTTATAGTCAGCACAAGGCTTGCTGCGCCTGCCTATGTGTGCAAGGATAAAATGGAGTAATATTTCTCCATTCTGCGCACGTAAGTCCTTGAGCTGGCAACGTGTAAAATATACGCACATAACTTGTCTGCTGTGCCGTATATGTGATCGCTCGATTAGACTAAAAATTGGCGATGCAGGGTTTTGCACCCGTCACCACTATTAGACTATAAATTGGCGATGCAGGGCTTTGCGCCCGTCACCACATATAGTATTTGCGATGTGGGGGGTTGGCGGTTTAGGGATTAATATGTTTATTAGGTAGTTTGTGATGTGCGGGGATGGCGGTTTAGGGGTTAACCTTTATTAGTTATTGTGATGTGGGGGAATGGTGGATTAGGGGTTGATATTGCGCATGCATTAGGTGTTTGTTAAGGCTTCCAGGGAGTTACACTACTTTTATAGTCAGCACAAGGCTTGCTTTGCCTGCCTATGTGTGCAAGGATAAAATGGAGTAATATTTCTCCATTCTGCGCACGTAAGTCCTTGAGCTGGCAACGTGTAAAATATATGCACGTAACTTGTCTGCTGTGCCGTATATGTGATTGCTCGATTAGACTAAAAATTGTCGATGCAGGGTTTTGCACCCGTCACCACTATTAGACTATAAATTGGCGATGCAGGGCTTTGCGCCCGTCACCACATATAGTATTTGCGATGTGGGGGGTTGGCGGTTTAGGGATTAATATGTTTATTAGGTAGTTTGTGATGTGCGGGGATGGCGGTTTAGGGGTTAACCTTTATTAGTTATTGTGATGTGGGGGAATGGTGGATTAGGGGTTGATATTGCGCATGCTTTAGGTGTTTGTTAAGGCTTCCAGGGAGTTACACTACTTTTATAGTCAGCACAAGGCTTGCTTTGCCTGCCTATGTGTGCAAGGATAAAATGGAGTAATATTTCTCCATTCTGCGCACGTAAGTCCTTGAGCTGGCAACGTGTAAAATATATGCACGTAACTTGTCTGCTGTGCCGTATATGTGATTGCTCGATTAGACTAAAAATTAGCGATGCAGGGTTTTGCGCCCGTCACCACAATTAGACTAAAAATTGGCGATGCAGGGCTTTGCGCCCGTCACCACATATGTGATTGCGTCAATAGTGTTTGGGCGCAGACCATAATAATGTCCCCAGTATTGCATCTGTGCAGTATAGGATCATTTGTACATCTCAGCCTGATGTTCACATAAAAGCAGAGTGCTGGGCAAGCAAATTATACTGTTTTTAATTAATGTTTTCCACCATTACACAGAGCCTGTAATTTAGGTGACTTAGAAAATGCACCTTCAGGTGCAGCTGTGATGTTTAATTGACAGTCTGAGGAAGACGTCTCCCACTGACATAGTGATTGTTTGATAATAATGAGACCGGAGGAATTGTTTTGTTTCACAAACTGAGACATTGGGGGTTGGTACAGCGGGAGCAGTGATTTGTGGGACAAAGGAATATATTGTAGGTAAATGCAAAAATGATCTTGTGCAGCTTTCATGGAACCTAAATACTTAAGATCATTTCTAACCCACTATCCATGCGCACAAATAAAATATGGTGACACAATGAGTGAGTTTTGTATAAAGAGAAACTGACCTTCTAAAGTGTTATATTGCTTTACTTTGTATGCTCACCAGATGCGTTCAGCTAGCTCCCAGTAGCACATTGCTGGTCTTGGGATGATATTAACTTTGCAGGGGTTAAACACATAATTAAATGCTAGCAATACTTTGCTTTTATGTCCCTTTAATGTCTATGTCTGTAGCACAGTGCAGGTTAATTGCACATATTTTGCAGCCCTTAAACGCTCACATGGCAGCATTCTCTGGCACCCACATGGTTAAGGTTGGAGCTCATAAAAGCACACTCTTTTCACCTTCAGTAACCCTTGGTTGTGTAGGAACAGAAAGTACAGAGATTATCTCAAACCGTGGGTTGCATAGTGTAAGCGAGCTCGGCCGGACATTTCTATGTAAACCAGAGATGTTTTTGTAACTCAGAACTAATTTAATTAGAGCCTCTCAGCAGGTTGTGAGTGGAGAGATGGGGAGATTAGCACTGCTATAGCGGTCAGATGGGGGATCACTGTCTGACAAGTGAGATTTAAATGTTGATTGCTTTGAAATACTTTTATAAGACAGAGACTTGCTGGTGTGATGCCTTCATGGTACCCAGACATGTGATATCTGACTGCTGAAAATAAACCTGGCTCTTGGCTCACAGATGAACAGATATAGGTAGCTTAAAATGTGTCACAAGAAAATGTAATTGAGCTACAGAGTCCCAGATAAAGAACCATATACAGAACCTTGTATGATCAAGGCCCAAATACACAGCTCTGCATCATCAAGTTCCCAATGACAAAGGTCTTCACAATCATGGTCCCAAAAACTGAGAATGATCAGCAACCTACTTACAGAACCCTGTTTTATTAGCATCAAAGTTATAGAGCTCTGTATGATAAGTACCCCAGTTACAGAGCTCTGTATGATCATCATCCCAGTTACAGAGCTCTGTGTGATGATTATCCCAGTTACAGAGCTCTGTGTAATCAGCATCCCAGTTACAGGGCTCTGTGTGATCAGCATCTCAGTTACAGAGCTCTGTGTAATCATCATCACAGTTACAGGACTCTGTATGATCAGCATCCCAGTTACATAGCTCTGTGTGATCAGCATCCAAGATACAGAGCTCTGTGTGATCAGCATCCCAGTTATAGAGCTCTGTGTAATCATCATCCCAGTTACAGGGCTCTGTATGATCAGCATCCCAGTTACAGAGGTCTGTAAGATCATTATCCCAGTTACAAAGCTCTGTGTGATCATTATCCCAGTTACAGAGCTCTGTGTGATCAGCATCCCAGTTACAGAGCTCTGTGTGATCAGCATCCCAGCTACAGAGCTCTGTGTGATCAGCATCCCAGTTACAGAGCTCTGTGTGATCAATATCCCAGTTACAGAGCTCTGTGTGATCATTATCCCAGTTACAGAGCTCTGTGTGATCAGCATCCCAGTTACTGAGCTCTGTGTGATCAGCATCCCAGTTACAGAGCTCTGTGTGATCAGCACCATAGTTACAGAGCTCTGTGTGATAAACATCCCAGTTACAGAGCTCTGTGTAATCATCATCCCAGTTACAGAGCTCTGTGTTATCAACATCCCAGTTACAGAGTTCTGTGTAATCAGCATCCCAGTTACAGAGCTCTGTGTAATCAGCATCCCAGTTACAGAGCTCTGTGTGATCAGCATCCCAGTTACAGAGCTCTGTGTGATCAGCATCCTAGTTACAGAGCTCTATGTGATCAGCATCATAGTTACAGAGCTCTGTGTAATCATCATCCCAGTAACAGGGCTCTGTGTGATCAGCATCCCAGATATAGAGCTCTGTGTAATCATCATCCCAGTTACAGAGCTCTGTGTGATCATCATCCCAGTTACAGAGCTCTGTGTGATCAGCATCCCAGTTACAGAGCTCTGTGTGATCATCATCCAAGTTACAGAGCTCTGTGTGATCATCATCCCAGTTACAGGGCTCTGTATGACCAGCATCCCAGTTACAGAGCTCTGTGTGATCATTATCCCAGTTACAAAGCTCTGTGTGATCATTATCCCAGATACAGAGCTCTGTGTGATCAGCATCCCAGTTACAGAGCTCTGTGTGATCAGCAACATAGTTACAGAGTTCTGTGTAATCAGCATCCCAGTTACAGAGCTCTGTGTAATCAGCATCCCAGTTACAGAGCTCTGTGTGATCAGCATCCCAGTTACAGAGCTCTGTGTAATCATCATCCCAGTTACAGAGCTCTGTGTGATCAGCATCCCAGTTACAGAGCTCTGTGTGATCATTATCCCAGTTACAGAGCTCTGTGTCTTCAGCAACCCAGTTACAGAGCTCTGTGTGATCAGCATCCCAGTTACAGAGCTCTGTGTGATCAGCATCCCAGTTACAGGGCTCTGTATGATCAGCATCCCAGTTACAGAGCTCTGTGTGATCATTATCCAAGTTACAAAGCTCTGTGTGATCATCATCCCAGTTACAGAGCTCTGTGTGATCAGCATTCCAGTTACAGAGCTCTGTGTGATCAGCACCATAGTTACAGAGCTCTGTGTGATCAGCATCCCAGTTACAGAGCTCTGTGTAATCATCATCCCAGTTACAGGGCTCTGTGTGATCAGCATCCCAGTTACAGAGCTCTGTGTAATCATCATCCCAGTTACAGAGCTCTGTGTGATCAGCATCCCAGTTAAAGAGCTCTGTGTGATCATTATCCCAGTTACAAAGCTCTGTGTGATCAGCATCCCAGTTACAGAGCTCTGTGTGATCAGCATCCAAGATACAGAGCTCTGTGTGATCAGCATCCCAGTTATAGAGCTCTGTGTAATCATCATCCCAGTTACAGGGCTCTGTATGATCAGCATCCCAGTTACAGAGCTCTGTAAGATCATTATCCCAGTTACAAAGCTCTGTGTGATCATTATCCCAGTTACAGAGCTTTGTGTGATCAGCATCCCAGTTACAGAGCTCTGTGTGATCAGCATCCCAGTTACAGGGCTCTGTATGATCAGCATCCCAGTTACAGAGCTCTGTGTGATCATCATCCCAGTTACAGAGCTCTGTGTGATCAGCATCCCAGTTACAGAGCTCTGTGTGATCAGCACCATAGTTACAGAGCTCTGTGTGATCAGCATCCCAGTTACAGAGCTCTGTGTAATCATCATCCCAGTCACAGGGCTCTGTGTGATCAGCATCCCAGTTACAGAGCTCTGTGTAATCATCATCCCAGTAACAGGGCTCTGTGTGATCAGCATCCCAGATATAGAGCTCTGTGTAATCATCATCCCAGTTACAGAGCTCTGTGTGATCATCATCCCAGTTACAGAGCTCTGTGTGATCAGCATCCCAGTTACAGAGCTCTGTGTGATCATCATCCAAGTTACAGAGCTCTGTGTGATCATCATCCCAGTTACAGGGCTCTGTATGACCAGCATCCCAGTTACAGAGCTCTGTGTGATCATTATCCCAGTTACAAAGCTCTGTGTGATCATTATCCCAGTTACAGAGCTCTGTGTGATCAGCATCCCAGTTACAGAGCTCTGTGTGATCAGCAACATAGTTACAGAGTTCTGTGTAATCAGCATCCCAGTTACAGAGCTCTGTGTAATCAGCATCCCAGTTACAGAGCTCTGTGTGATCAGCATCCCAGTTACAGAGCTCTGTGTAATCATCATCCCAGTTACAGAGCTCTGTGTGATCAGCATCCCAGTTACAGAGCTCTGTGTGATCATTATCCCAGTTACAGAGCTCTGTGTCTTCAGCAACCCAGTTACAGAGCTCTGTGTGATCAGCATCCCAGTTACAGAGCTCTGTGTGATCAGCATCCCAGTTACAGGGCTCTGTATGATCAGCATCCCAGTTACAGAGCTCTGTGTGATCATTATCCAAGTTACAAAGCTCTGTGTGATCATCATCCCAGTTACAGAGCTCTGTGTGATCAGCATTCCAGTTACAGAGCTCTGTGTGATCAGCACCATAGTTACAGAGCTCTGTGTGATCAGCATCCCAGTTACAGAGCTCTGTGTAATCATCATCCCAGTTACAGGGCTCTGTGTGATCAGCATCCCAGTTACAGAGCTCTGTGTAATCATCATCCCAGTTACAGAGCTCTGTGTGATCAGCATCCCAGTTAAAGAGCTCTGTGTGATCATTATCCCAGTTACAAAGCTCTGTGTGATCAGCATCCCAGTTACAGAGCTCTGTGTGATCAGCATCCAAGATACAGAGCTCTGTGTGATCAGCATCCCAGTTATAGAGCTCTGTGTAATCATCATCCCAGTTACAGGGCTCTGTATGATCAGCATCCCAGTTACAGAGCTCTGTAAGATCATTATCCCAGTTACAAAGCTCTGTGTGATCATTATCCCAGTTACAGAGCTTTGTGTGATCAGCATCCCAGTTACAGAGCTCTGTGTGATCAGCATCCCAGTTACAGGGCTCTGTATGATCAGCATCCCAGTTACAGAGCTCTGTGTGATCATTATCCAAGTTACAAAGCTCTGTGTGATCATCATCCCAGTTACAGAGCTCTGTGTGATCAGCATCCCAGTTACAGAGCTCTGTGTGATCAGCACCATAGTTACAGAGCTCTGTGTGATCAGCATCCCAGTTACAGAGCTCTGTGTAATCATCATCCCAGTCACAGGGCTCTGTGTGATCAGCATCCCAGTTACAGAGCTCTGTGTAATCATCATCCCAGTTACAGAGCTCTGTGTGATCAGCATCCCAGTTAAAGAGCTCTGTGTTATCATTATCCCAGTTACAAAGCTATGTGTGATCAGCATCCCAGTTACAGAGCTCTGTGTGATCAGCATCCAAGATACAGAGCTCTGTGTGATCAGCACCCCAGTTATAGATCTCTGTGTAATCATCATCCCAGTTACAGGGATCTGTATGATCAGCATCCCAGTTACAGAGCTCTGTAAGATCATTATCCCAGTTACAAAGCTCTGTGTGATCATTATCCCAGTTACAGAGCTTTGTGTGATCAGCATCCCAGTTACAGAGCTCTGTGTGATCAGCATCCCAGTTACAGAGCTCTGTGTGATCAGCACCAACGTTACAGAGCTCTCTGTGATAAACATCCCAGTTACAGAGCTCTGTGTAATCATCATCCCAGTTACAGAGCTCTGTGTGATCAACATCCCAGTTACAGAGTTCTGTGTAATCAGCATCCCAGTTACAGAGCTCTGTGTAATCAGCATCCCAGTTACAGAGCTCTGTGTGATCATCATCCCAGTTACAGAGCTCTGTGTGATCAGCATCCCAGTAACAGGGCTCTGTGTGATCAGCATCCCAGATATAGAGCTCTGTGTAATCATCCCAGTTACAGAGCTCTGTGTGATCAGCATCCCAGTTACAGAGCTCTCTGTGATCATTATCCCAGTTACAGAGCTCTGTGTGTTCAGCATCCCAGTTACAGAGCTCTGTGTGATCAGCATCCCAGTTACAGAGCTCTGTGTGATCAGCATCCCAGTTACAGAGCTCTGTGTGATCATCATCCAAGTTACAGAGCTCTGTGTGATCATCATCCCAGTTACAGGGCTCTGTATGATCAGCATCCCAGTTACAGAGCTCTGTGTGATCATTATCCCAGTTACAAAGCTCTGTGTGATCATTATCCCAGTTACAGAGCTCTGTGTGATCAGCATCCCAGTTACAGAGCTCTGTGTGATCAGCATCCTAGTTACAGAGCTCTGTATGATCAGCATCCCAGCTACAGAACTCTATGTGATCATCATCCCAGTTACAGGGCTCTGTGTGATCAGCATCCCAGTTACAGAGCTCTGTGTGATCTGAGTTACAGCTATAGGACTCTATGGTGCAGGATGAATGAATGAATGATTCCATGTGTGTAATTATAAAGCTTTAGGCACAAATACAAAATTTGATGATCAGCATTCTCGTTACAGAGCTCTGTGTGATCAGCACCCCAGTTACAGAGCTCTGTGTGATCACCAACCCAGTTACAGAGCTCTGTGTGATTAGCACCCCAGTTACAGAGCCCTGTGTGATCAGCATCCCAGTTACAGAGCTCTGTGTGATCAGCATCCCAGTAACAGAGCTCTGTGTGATCACTGATCAGCATCCCAGTTACAGAGCTCTGTGTGATCAGCAGCCAAGTTACAGAGCTCTGTGTGATCAGAATCCCAGTTCAGGGCTCTGTGTCATCAGCATCCAAGTTACTGGGTTCTGTGTGATCAGCACCCCAGTTACAGAGATCTGTGTGATCAGCATCACAGTTACAGAGCTCTGTGTGATCAGAATTCCAGTTACAGAGCTGTGTGTGATCAGCATCCCAGTTACAGAGCTCTGTGTGATCAGCATCCCAGTTACAGAGCTCTGTGTGATAATTAACTCAGTTACAGAGCTCTGTGTGCTCAGCATCCCAGTTACAGAACTCTGTGTGATCAGCATCCCAGTAACAGAGCTCTGTGTGATCACTGATCAGCATCCCAGTTACAGAGCTCTGTGTGATCAGCATCCCAGTTACAGAGCTCTGTGTGATCAGCATCCCAGTTCAGGGCTCTGTGTCATCAGTATCCCAGTTACAGGGCTCTGTGTGATCAGCATCCTAGTTACAGAGCTCTATTATATCAGTCTCCTAGTTACAAAGCTCTGTATGATCATCATCCCAATTACAGGGCTCTGTGTGATCAGCATCCTAGTTATAGAGCTCTGTGTGATCAGCCTCCTAGTTACAGGGCTCTGTGTGATCAGCATCCCAGTTACAGAGCTCTGTGCAATCAGCATCCTAGTTATAGAGCTCTGTGTGATCAGCCTCCTAGTTACAGAGCTCTGTGTGATCAGCATCCCAGTTACAGTGCTCTGTGTGATCAGCATCCCAGCTACAGAGCTCTATGTGATCAGCATTCCAGTTACAGGGCTCTGTGTGATCAGCATCCCAGTTACAGAGCTCTGTATGATCAGCATCATCAACAGTTACAGAGCTCTGTGTGATCGGCATCCCAGTTACATTGCTCTGTGTGATCAGCATCCCAACTACAGAGCTCTGTGTGATCAGCATCCCAGCTACAGAGCTCTATGTAATAATCATCCCAGTTACATGGCTCTGTGTGATCAGCATCCCAGTTACAGAGCTCTGTGTGATCAGCATCCCAGTTACAGAACTCTGTGTGATAAACGTCTTAGTTACAGAGCTCTGTGTGAGCAGAATCCCAGTTGCAGAGCTCTGTGTGATTGGCATTCCAGTTACAGGACTCTGTGTGATCAGCATCCCAGTAACAGAGCTCTGTGTGATCACTGATCAGCATCCCAGTTACAGAGCTCTGTGTGATCAGCATCCCAGTTCAGGGCTCTGTGTCCTCAGCATCCCAGTTACAGGGCTCTGTGTGATCAGCATCCCAGTTACAGAGCTCTGTGTGATCAGCATTCCAGTTACAGAGCTCTGTGTGATCAGCATCCCAGTTACATAGCTCTGTGTGATCAGCATCCCGTGTGATTAACATCTTAGTTACAGAGCTCTGTGTGAATAGCTTCCCAGTTACAGAGCTCTGTGTAATCAGCATCCCAGTTACAGAGATCTGTGTGATAATTAACTAAGTTACAGAGCTCTGTGTGATCAGCATCCCAGTTACAGAACCCTGTGTGATCAGCATCCCAGTAACAGAGCTCTGTGTGATCACTGATCAGCATCCCAGTTACAGAGCTCTGTGTGATCAGCATCCCAGTTACAGAGCTCTGTGTGATCAGCATCCCAGTTCAGGGCTCTGTGTCATCAGCATCCCAGTTACAGGGCTCTGTGTGATCAGCATCCTTGTTATAGAGCTCTGTTAGATCAGTCTCCTAGTTACAGAGCTCTGTATGATCATCATCATCCCAATTACAGGGCTCTGTGTGATCAGCATCCTAGTTATAGAGCTCTGTGTGATCAGCCTCCTAGTTACAGGGCTCTGTGTGATCAGCATCCCAGTTACAGAGCTCTGTGTAATCAGCATCCTAGTTATAGAGCTCTGTGTGATCAGCATCCTAGTTATAGAGCTCTGTGTGATCAGCCTCCTAGTTACAGAGCTCTGTGTGATCAGCATCCCAGTTACAGAGCTCTGTGTGATCAGCATCCCAGCTACAGAGCTCTGTGTGATCAGCATCCCAGCTACAGAGCTCTATGTAATCAGCATCCCAGTTACAGGGCTCTGTGTGATCAGCATCCCAGTTACAGAGCTCTGTATGATCAGCATCAGCAACAGTTACAGAGCTCTGTGTGATCAGCATCCCAGTTACAGTGCTCTGTGTGATCAGCATCCCAGCTACAGAGCTCTGTGTGATCAGCATCCCAGCTACAGAGCTCTATGTGATCATCATCCCAGTTACAGGGCTCTGTGTGATCAGCATCCCAGTTACAGAGCTCTGTGTGATCTGAATTACAGCTATAGGACTCGATGGTGAAGGATGAATGAATGAATGATTCCATGTGTGTAATTATAAAGCTTTAGGCACACATACAAAATTTGATGATCAGCATTCTCGTTACAGAGCCCTGTGTGATCAGGATCCCAGTTACAGAGCTCTGTGTGATCAGCATCCCAGTTGCAGAACTCTGTGTGATCAGCATCCCAGTAACAGAGCTCTGTGTGATCACTGATCAGCATCCCAGTTACAGAGCTCTGTGTGATCAGCATCCCAGTTACAGAGCTGTGTGTGATCAGCATCCCAGTTACAGAGCTCTGTGTGATCAGCATCCCAGTTACAGAGCTCTGTGTGATCAGCATCCCAGTTACAGAGCTCTGTGTGATCAGCATTCCAGTTACAGAGCTCTGTGTGATCAGCATTCCAGTTACAGAGCTGTGTGTGATCAGTATCCCAGTTACAGAGCTCTGTGTGGTCAGCATCACAGTTACAGAACTCTGTGTGATCAGCATCCCAGTAACAGAGCTCTGTGTGATCACTGATCAGCATCCCAGTTACAGAGCTCTGTGTGATCAGCATCCCAGTTACAGAGCTCTGTGTGATCAGCATCCCAGTTCAGGGCTCTGTGTCATCAGTATCCCAGTTACAGGGCTCTGTGTGATCAGCATCCTAGTTACAGAGCTCTGTTAGATCAGTCTCCTAGTTACAGAGCTCTGTGTGATCAGCATCCTAGTTATAGAGCTCTGTTAGATCAGTCTCCTAGTTACAGAGCTCTGTGTGATCAGCATCCTAGTTATAGAGCTCTGTTAGATCAGTCTCCTAGTTACAGAGCTCTGTATGATCATCATCATTCCAATTACAGGGCTCTGTGTGATCAGCATCCTAGTTATAGAGCTCTGTGTGATCAGCCTCCTAGTTACAGGGCTCTGTGTGATCAGCATCCCAGTTACAGAGCTCTGTGTAATCAGCATCCTAGTTATAGAGCTCTGTGTGATCAGCATCCCAGTTACAGTGCTCTGTGTTATTAGCATCCCAGCTACAGAGCTCTGTGTGATCAGCATCCCAGCTACAGAGCTCTATGTGATCAGCATCCCAGTTACAGGGCTCTGTATGATCAGCATCCCAGTTACAGAGCTCTGTATGATCAGCATCCCAGATACAGTGCTCTGTGTGATCAGCATCCCAGTTACAGTGCTCTGTGTGATCAGCATCCCAGGTACAGAGCTCTGTGTGATCAGCATCCCAGCTACAGAGCTCTATGTAATCATCATCCCAGTTACATGGCTCTGTGTGATCAGCATCCCAGTTACAGAGCTCTGTGTGATCAGCATCCCAGTTACAGAGCTCTGTGTGATCAGGATCCCAGTTTCAGAGCTCTGTGTGATTGGCATTCCAGTTACAGAACTCTGTGTGATCAGCATCCCAGTTACAGAACTCTGTGTGATCAGCATCCCAGTTACAGAGCTCTGTGTGATCAGCATCCCAGCTACAGAGCTCTGTGTGATCAGCATCCCAGCTACAGAGCTCTGTGTGATCAGCAACCCAGTTACAGTGCTCTGTGTGATAAACATCTTAGTTACAGAGCTCTATGTGATCATCATCCCAGTTACAGGGCTCTGTGTGATCAGCATCCCAGTTACAGAGCTCTGTGTGATCTGAATTACAGCTATAGGACTTGATGGTGAAGGATGAATGAATGAATGATTCCATGTGTGTAATTATAAAGCTTTAGGCACAAATAAAAAATTTGATGATCAGCATTCTCGTTACAGAGCTCTGTGTGATAAGCACCCCAGTTACAGAGTTAAACTCACAAGGATGAACAGTGGCACTACTTGGACTTTTCCTCTAATGGTAATTCCAATCCGGAGGTAAGAGTTTAATTAATTCTACTATGTATTAGAGGAAATGGTGCTTGTGCACAGATATAAATATGAACAACAAGGAAGAATGGTATAAAGAATACCAGACTTCCCAAAGTATGCACTTACAGCACTCTGGGTCTAAACTATGGGTTGGGATTCCTCAACAGGATATTAAAATATAACTTTTATTGGTATTAGAATTAAAAAACCAAAATTGTTTGGTTAATACATACACAATTAAAATATGCTCCAGTGCCCAAATCAGTGTAATAAGTTCCACGTTAGATCACAATTTATGATAATTCGGCCTGAATAAATTTACCAGTAATAGTGATCTAAATAATTCAGTAAATCAACTAGGTAATGGTTACCACTATAGTATTAATTTAGATAATAGAGCTAATGTAGAGGTTCTAATCCAGGTAGTGTAATCTCAGCTTAATAGACTAAAAATTTTACAGACCAATGAATGAGAATTGTAATACTTGTGAATCATAACATTGGCTGTGCCACAGGGCACATATTTTGAACTCCCACACATTGGCAATTTTGCTGTACATTGGCCCAGAATAACCTATGGTACTGTGAATGAACCTTGGGACATTTGTCAATCAATAGAATCTGGGAGGCGCCAATATAATTGCAGATCAAGTTTTCTATGGAGTATATGCCCAAAATTTAGGAAGACCGATTAATATGAGCCATAGTATTTTTGCAGCAATTGCTGTATGGACTAACCAGGGTCAAATTATTCAATAACTCTAACTGAACATAAGTGGCTAGATTAGAGGTCTGGGCGACACAGAACTAGGTTTATCGTGACAATAACCGTATTCCAATTTATAGGAATATGCGCCTAATGAAACATAGAAAACTATAGTAGCACCAAGCACGCACACATTGCTATTTATACAAGTATACAGGCTAAATTTATAGCCCAGGTTATAACTGATCAAACCCTTTTTTGTGAATATTTAATTCACTATTACCCCTATTCTTTGATAGTTATTATTAATATGTAATACTCATTACTTTGATATCACCCATTATACTGAATGATGATAGCATAAGTCTATTAAGCTGAGATTACACTACCTGGGTTAGAACCTCTACATTAGCTCTATTATCTAAATTAATACTATAGTGGTAACCATTACCTAGTTAATTTACTGAATTATTTAGATCACTATTACTGGTGAATTTATTCAGGCCGAATTATCATAAATTGTGATCTAACGTGGAACTTATTACACTGATTTGGGCACTGGAGCATATTTTAATTGTGTATGTATTAACCAAACAATTTTGGTTTTTTAATTCTAATACCAATAAAAGTTATATTTTAATATCCTGTTGAGGAATCCCAACCCATAGTTTAGACCCAGAGTGCTGTAAGTGCATACTTTGGGAAGTCTGGTATCCTTTATACCATTCTTCCTTGTTGTTCATACCCCAGTTACAGAGCTCTGTGTGATCACCAACCCAGTTACAGAGCTCTGTGTGATTAGCACCCCAGTTACAGAGCCCTGTGTGATCAGGATCCCAGTTACAGAGCTCTGTGTGATCAACATCCCAGTTGCAGAACTCTGTGTGATCAGCATCCCAGTAACAGAGCTCTGTGTGATCACTGATCAGCATCCCAGTTACAGAGCTCTGTGTGATCAGCATCCCAGTTACAGAGCTGTGTGTGATCAGCATCCCAGTTACAGAGCTCTGTGTGATCAGCATCCCAGTTACAGAGCTCTGTGTGATCAGCATCCCAGTTACAGAGCTCTGTGTGATCAGCATTCCAGTTACAGAGCTTTGTGTGATCAGCATTCCAGTTACAGAGCTGTGTGTGATCAGCATCCCAGTTACAGAGCTCTGTGTGGTCAGCATCCCAGTTACAGAACTCTGTGTGATCAGCATCCCAGTAACAGAGCTCTGTGTGATCACTGATCAGCATCCCAGTTACAGAGCTCTGTGTGATCAGCATCCCAGTTACAGAGCTCTGTGTGATCAGCATCCCAGTTCAGGGCTCTGTGTCATCAGCATCCCAGTTACAGGGCTCTGTGTGATCAGCATCCTAGTTATAGAGCTATGTTAGATCAGTCTCCTAGTTACAGAGCTCTGTATGATCATCATCATTCCAATTACAGGGCTCTGTGTGATCAGCATCCTAGTTATAGAGCTCTGTGTGATCAGCCTCCTAGTTACAGGGCTCTGTGTGATCAGCATCCCAGTTACAGAGCTCTGTGTAATCAGCATCCTAGTTATATAGCTCTGTGTGATCAGCATCCCAGTTACAGTGCTCTGTGTGATCAGCATCCCAGCTACAGAGCTATGTGTGATCAGCATCCCAGCTACAGAGCTCTATGTGATCAGCATCCCAGTTACAGGGCTCTGTATGATCAGCATCCCAGTTACAGAGCTCTGTATGATCAGCATCATCAACAGTTACAGAGCTCTGTGTGATCAGCATCCCAGTTACAGTGCTCTGTGTGATCAGCATCCCAGGTACAGAGCTCTGTGTGATCAGCATCCCAGCTACAGAGCTCTATGTAATCATCATCCCAGTTACATGGCTCTGTGTGATCAGCATCCCAGTTACAGAGCTCTGTATGATCAGCATCCCAGTTACAGAACTCTGTGTGATAAACATCTTAGTTACAGAGCTCTGTGTGATCAGCATCCCAGTTACAGAGCTCTGTGTGATCAGGATCCCAGTTACAGAGCTCTGTGTGATTGGCATTCCAGTTACAGAACTCTGTGTGATCAGCATCCCAGTAACAGAGCTCTGTGTGATCAGCATCCCAGTTCAGGGCTCTGTGTCATCAGCATCCCAGTTGCAGGGCTCTGTGTGATCAGCATCCCAGTTACAGAGCTCTGTGTGATCAGCATCCCAGTTACAGAGCTCTGTGTGATCAGCATCCCAGTTCAGGGCTCTGTGTCATCAGCATCCCAGTTGCAGGGCTCTGTGTGATCAGCATCCTAGTTATAGAGCTCTGTTAGATCAGTCTCCTAGTTACAGAGCTCTGTATGATCATCATCATCATCCCAATTACAGGGCTCTGTGTGATCAGCATCCTAGTTATAGAGCTCTGTGTGATCAGCCTCCTAGTTACAGGGCTCTGTGTGATCAGCATCCCAGTTACAGTGCACTGTGTGATCAGCATCCCAGCTACAGAGCTCTATGTGATCAGCATCCCAGTTACAGGTCTCTGTATGATCAGCATCCCAGTTACAGAGCTCTGTATGATCAGCATCATCAACAGTTACAGAGCTCTGTGTGATCAGCATCCCAGTTACAGTGTTCTGTGTGATCACTAACCCAGTTACAGAGCTCTGTGTGATTAGCACCCCAGTTACAGAGCCCTATGTGATCAGGATCCCAGTTACAGAGCTCTGTGTAATCAGCATCCCAGTTGCAGAACTCTGTGTGATCAGCATCCCAGTAACAGAGCTCTGTGTGATCAGCATCCCAGTTACAGAGCTCTGTGTGATCAGCATCCCAGTTACAGAGCTGTGTGTGTTCAGCATCCCAGTTACAGAGCTCTGTGTGATCAGCATCCCAGTTACAGAGCTCTGTGGGATCAGCATCCCAGTTACAGAGCTCTGTGTGATCAGCATTCCAGTTACAGAGCTCTGTGTGATCAGAATTCCAGTTACAGAGCTCTGTGTGATCAGCATCCCAGTTACAGAGCTCTGTGTGGTCAGCATCCCAGTTACAGAACTCTGTGTGATCAGCATCCCAGTAACAGAGCTCTGTGTGATCACTGATCAGCATCCCAGTTACAGAGCTCTGTGTGATCAGCATCCCAGTTACAGAGCTCTGTGTGATCAGCATCCCAGTTCAGGGCTCTGTGTCATCAGCATCCCAGTTACAGGGCTCTGTGTGATCAGCATCCTAGTTATAGAGCTCTGTTAGATCAGTCTCCTAGTTACAGAGCTCTGTATGATCATCATCATTCCAATTACAGGGCTCTGTGTGATCAGCATCCTAGTTATAGAGCTCTGTGTGATCAGCCTCCTAGTTACAGGGCTCTGTGTGATCAGCATCCCAGTTACAGAGCTCTGTGTAATCAGCATCCTAGTTACAGAGCTCTGTGTGATCAGCATCCCAGTTACAGTGCTCTGTGTGATCAGCATCCCAGCTACAGAGCTCTGTGTGATCAGCATCCCAGCTACAGAGCTCTATGTGATCAGCATCCCAGTTACAGGGCTCTGTATGATCAGCATCCCAGTTACAGAGCTCTGTATGATCAGCATCATCAACAGTTACAGAGCTCTGTGTGATCAGCATCCCAGTTACAGTGCTCTGTGTGATCAGCATCCCAGGTACGGAGCTCTGTGTGATCAGCATCCCAGCTACAGAGCTGTGTGTGATCAGCATCCCAGTAACAGAGCTCTGTGTGATCAGCATCCCAGTTACAGAGCTCTGTGTGATCAGCATCCCAGTTACAGAGCTCTGTGTGATCAGCATTCCAGTTACAGAGCTCTGTGTGATCAGCATCCCAGTTACAGAGCTCTGTGTGATCAGCATCCCAGCTACAGAGCTCTGTGTGATCAGCATCCCAGTTACAGAGCTCTGTGTGATCAGCATTCCAGTTACAGAGCTCTGTGTGATCAGCATTCCAGTTACAGAGCTGTGTGTGATCAGCATCCCAGTTACAGAGCTCTGTGTGGTCAGCATCCCAGTTACAGAACTCTGTGTGATCAGCATCCCAGTAACAGAGCTCTGTGTGATCACTGATCAGCATCCCAGTTACAGAGCTCTGTGTAATCAGCATCCTAGTTACAGAGCTCTGTGTAATCA
Organism: Bombina bombina; assembly: GCF_027579735.1. Lineage (NCBI taxonomy): Eukaryota > Metazoa > Chordata > Amphibia > Anura > Bombinatoridae > Bombina > Bombina bombina. Next base: position 1,578,524,386 of record NC_069499.1, read on the forward strand.
GCATCCTAGTTACAGAGCTCTGTGTGATCAGCATCCCAGTTACAGTGCTCTGTGTGATCAGCATCCCAGCTACAGAGCTCTGTGTGATCAGCATCCCAGCTACAGAGCTCTATGTGATCAGCATCCCAGTTACAGGGCTCTGTATGATCAGCATCCCAGTTACAGAGCTCTGTATGATCAGCATCATCAACAGTTACAGAGCTCTGTGTGATCAGCATCCCAGTTACAGTGCTCTGTGTGATCAGCATCCCAGGTACGGAGCTCTGTGTGATCAGCATCCCAGCTACAGAGCTGTGTGTGATCAGCATCCCAGTAACAGAGCTCTGTGTGATCAGCATCCCAGTTACAGAGCTCTGTGTGATCAGCATCCCAGTTACAGAGCTCTGTGTGATCAGCATTCCAGTTACAGAGCTCTGTGTGATCAGCATCCCAGTTACAGAGCTCTGTGTGATCAGCATCCCAGCTACAGAGCTCTGTGTGATCAGCATCCCAGTTACAGAGCTCTGTGTGATCAGCATTCCAGTTACAGAGCTCTGTGTGATCAGCATTCCAGTTACAGAGCTGTGTGTGATCAGCATCCCAGTTACAGAGCTCTGTGTGGTCAGCATCCCAATTACAGAACTCTGTGTGATCAGCATCCCAGTTACAGAGCTCTGTGTGATCAGCATCCCAGTTCAGGGCTCTGTGTCATCAGCATCCCAGTTACAGGGCTCTGTGTGATCAGCATCCTAGTTACAGAGCTCTGTATGATCATCATCATTCCAATTACAGGGCTCTGTGTGATCAGCATCCTAGTTATAGAGCTCTGTGTGATCAGCCTCCTAGTTACAGGGCTCTGTGTGATCAGCATCCCAGTTACAGAGCTCTGTGTAATCAGCATCCTAGTTATAGAGCTCTGTGTGATCAGCATCCCAGTTACAGTGCTCTGTGTGATCAGCATCCCAGCTACAGAGCTATGTGTGATCAGCATCCCAGCTACAGAGCTCTATGTGATCAGCATCCCAGTTACAGGGCTCTGTATGATCATCATCCCAGTTACAGAGCTCTGTATGATCAGCATCATCAACAGTTACAGAGCTCTGTGTGATCAGCATCCCAGTTACAGTGCTCTGTGTGATCAGCATCCCAGGTACAGAGCTCTGTGTGATCAGCATCCCAGCTACAGAGCTCTATGTAATCATCATCCCAGTTACATGGCTCTGTGTGATCAGCATCCCAGTTACAGAGCTCTGTGTGATCAGCATCCCAGTTACAGAAATCTGTGTGATAAACATCTTAGTTACAGAGCTCTGTGTGATCAGCATCCCAGTTACAGAGCTCTGTGTGATCAGGATCCCAGTTTCAGAGCACTGTGTGATTGGCATTCCAGTTACAGAACTCTGTGTGATCAGCATCCCAGTAACAGAGCTCTGTGTGATCACTGATCAGCATCCCAGTTACAGAGCTCTGTGTGATCAGCATCCCAGTTACAGAGCTCTGTGTGATCAGCATCCCAGTTCAGGGCTCTGTGTCATCAGCATCCCAGTTGCAGGGCTCTGTGTGATCAGCATCCTAGTTAAAGAGCTCTGTTAGATCAGTCTCCTAGTTACAGGGCTCTGTGTGATCAGCATCCCAGTTACAGAGCTCTGTGTAATCAGCATCCTAGTTATAGAGCTCTGTGTGATCAGCATCCCAGTTACAGTGCACTGTTTGATCAGCATCCCAGTTACAGGTCTCTGTATGATCAGCATCCCAGTTACAGAGCTCTGTATGATCAGCATCATCAACAGTTACAGAGCTCTGTGTGATCAGCATCCCAGTTACAGTGCTCTGTGTGATCACTAACCCAGTTACAGAGCTCTGTGTGATTAGCACCCCAGTTACAGAGCCCTATGTGATCAGGATCCCAGTTACAGAGCTCTGTGTGATCAGCATCCCAGTTGCAGAACTCTGTGTGATCAGCATCCCAGTAACAGAGCTCTGTGTGATCAGCATCCCAGTTACAGAGCTCTGTGTGATCAGCATCCCAGTTACAGAGCTGTGTGTGTTCAGCATCCCAGTTACAGAGCTCTGTGTGATCAGCATTCCAGTTACAGAGCTCTGTGTGATCAGAATTCCAGTTACAGAGCTCTGTGTGATCAGCATCCCAGTTACAGAGCTCTGTGTTGTCAGCATCCCAGTTACAGAACTCTGTGTGATCAGCATCCCAGTAACAGAGCTCTGTGTGATAACTGATCAGCATCCCAGTTACAGAGCTCTGTGTGATCAGCATCCCAGTTACAGAGCTCTGTGTGATCAGCATCCCAGTTCAGGGCTCTGTGTCATCAGCATCCCAGTTACAGGGCTCTGTGTGATCAGCATCCTAGTTATAGAGCTCTGTTAGATCAGTCTCCTAGTTACAGAGCTCTGTATGATCATCATCATTCCAATTACAGGGCTCTGTGTGATCAGCATCCTAGTTATAGAGCTCTGTGTGATCAGCCTCCGAGTTACAGGGCTCTGTGTGATCAGCATCCCAGTTACAGAGCTCTGTGTAATCAGCATCCTAGTTATAGAGCTCTGTGTGATCAGCATCCCAGTTACAGTGCTCTGTGTGATCAGCATCCCAGCTACAGAGCTCTGTGTGATCAGCATCCCAGCTACAGAGCTCTATGTGATCAGCATCCCAGTTACAGGGCTCTGTATGATCAGCATCCCAGTTACAGAGCTCTGTATGATCAGCATCATCAACAGTTACAGAGCTCTGTGTGATCAGCATCCCAGTTACAGTGCTCTGTGTGATCAGCATCCCAGGTACAGAGCTCTGTGTGATCAGCATCCCAGCTACAGAGCTCTATGTAATCTTCATCCCAGTTACATGGCTCTGTTTGATCAGCATCCCAGTTACAGAGCTCTGTGTGCTCAGCATCCCAGTTACAGAACTCTGTGTGATAAACATCTTAGTTACAGAGCTCTGTGTGATCAGCATCCCAGTTACAGAGCTCTGTGTGATCAAGATCCCAGTTACAGAGCTCTGTGTAATCAGCATCCTAGTTATATAGCTCTGTGTGATCAGCATCCCAGTTACAGTGCTCTGTGTGATCAGCATCCCAGCTACAGAGCTCTGTGTGATCAGCATCCCAGCTACAGAGCTCTATGTTATCAGCATCCCAGTTACAGGGCTCTGTATGATCAGCATCCCAGCTACAGAGCTCTATGTTATCAGCATCCCAGTTACAGGGCTCTGTATGATCAGCATCCCAGTTACAGAACTCTGTGTGATCAGCATCCCAGTTACAGAGCTCTGTGTGATCAGCATCCCAGTTACAGAGCTCTGTGTGATCAGCATCCCAGTTCAGGGCTCTGTGTCATCAGCATCCCAGGTACAGAGCTCTGTGTGATCAGCATCCCAGCTACAGAGCTCTATGTAATCATCATCCCAGTTACATGGCTCTGTGTGATCAGCATCCCAGTTACAGAGCTCTGTGTGATCAGCATCCCAGTTACAGAACTCTGTGTGATAAACATCTTAGTTACAGAGCTCTGTGTGATCAGCATCCCAGTTACAGAGCTCTGTGTAATCAGCATCCCAGTTACAGAGCTCTGTGTGATCAGGATCCCAGTTTCAGAGCTCTGTGTGATTGGCATTCCAGTTACAGAACTCTGTGTGATCAGCATCCCAGTTACAGAGCTCTGTGTGATCAGCATCCCAGTTACAGAGCTCTGTATGATCAGCATCCCAGTTCAGGGCTCTGTGTCATCAGCATCCCAGTTGCAGGGCTCTGTGTGATCAGCACCCCAGTTACAAAGCTCTGTGTAATCAGCATACCAGTTACAGAGCTCTGTGTGATCAGCATTCCAGTTACATAGCTCTGTGTGATCAGCATCCCAGTTACAGAACTCTGTGTGATCAGCATCCCAGCTAAAGAGCTCTATGTAATCATCATCCCAGTTACATGGCTCTGTGTGATCAGCATCCCAGTTACAGAGCTCTGTGTGATCAGCATCCCAGTTACAGAACTCTGTGTGATAAACATCTTAGTTACAGAGCTCTGTGTGATCAGCATCCCAGTTACAGAGCTCTGTGTGATCAAGATCCCAGTTTCAGAGCTCTGTGTGATTGGCATTCCAGTTACAGAACTCTGTGTGATCAGCATCCCAGTAACAGAGCTCTGTGTGATCACTGATCAGCATCCCAGTTACAGAGCTCTGTGTGATCAGCATCTCAGTTACAGAGCTCTGTGTGATCAGCATCCCAGTTTAGGGCTCTGTGTCATCAGCATCCCAGTTACAGGGCTCTGTGTGATCAGCATCCTAGTTATAGAGCTCTGTTAGATCAGTCTCCTAGTTACAGAGCTCTGTATGATCATCATCATTCCAATTACAGGGCTCTGTGTGATCAGCATCCTAGTTATAGAGCTCTGTGTGATCAGCCTCCTAGTTACAGGGCTCTGTGTGATCAGCATCCTAGTTATAGAGCTCTGTGTGATCAGCCTCCTAGTTACAGGACTCTGTGTGATCAGCATCCCAGTAACAGAGCTCTGTGTAATCAGCATCCTAGTTATAGAGCTCTGTGTGATCAGCATCCCAGTTACAGTGCTCTGTGTGATCAGCATCCCAACTACAGAGCTCTGTGTGATCAGCATCCCAGCTACAGAGCTCTATGTGATCAGCATCCCAGTTACAGGGCTCTGTATGATCAGCATCCCAGTTACAGAGCTCTGTATGATCAGCATCATCAACAGTTACAGAGCTCTGTGTGATCAGCATCCCAGTTACAGTGCTCTGTGTGATCAGCATCCCAGGTACAGAGCTCTGTGTGATCAGCATCCCAGCTACAGAGCTCTATGTAATCATCATCCCAGTTACATGGCTCTGTGTGATCAGCATCCCAGTTACAGAGCTCTGTGTGATCAGCATCTCAGTTACAGAGCTCTGTGTGATCAGCATCCCAGTTATAGGGCTCTGTGTGATCAGCATCCTATTTATAGAGCTCTGTTAGATCAGTCTCCTAGTTACAGAGCTCTGTATGATCATCATCATTCCAATTACAGGGCTCTGTGTGATCAGCATCCTAGTTATAGAGCTCTGTGTGATCAGCCTCCTAGTTACAGGACTCTGTGTGATCAGCATCCCAGCTACAGAGCTCTGTGTGATCAGCATCCCAGTTACAGAGCTCTGTGTGATCAGCATCCCAGTTACATAGCTCTGTGTGATCAGCATCCCAGTTACAGAACTCTGTGTGATCAGCATCCCAGCTAAAGAGCTCTATGTAATCATCATCCCAGTTACATGGCTCTGTGTGATCAGCATCCCAGTTACAGAGCTCTGTTTGATCAGCATCCCAGTTACAGAACTCTGTGTGATAAACATCTTAGTTACAGAGCTCTGTGTGATCAGCATCCCAGTTACAGAGCTCTGTGTGATCAAGATCCCAGTTTCAGAGCTCTGTGTGATTGGCATTCCAGTTACAGAACTCTGTGTGATCAGCATCCCAGTAACAGAGCTCTGTGTGATCACTAATCAGCATCCCAGTTACAGAGCTCTGTGTGATCAGCATCTCAGTTACAGAGCTCTGTGTGATCAGCATCCCAGTTCAGGGCTCTGTCTCATCAGCATCCCAGTTACAGGGCTCTGTGTGATCAGCATCCTAGTTATAGAGCTCTGTTAGATCAGTCTCCTAGTTACAGAGCTCTGTATGATCATCATCATTCCAATTACAGGGCTCTGTGTGATCAGCATCCTAGTTATAGAGCTCTGTGTGATCAGCCTCCTAGTTACAGGGCTCTGTGTGATCAGCATCCTAGTTATAGAGCTCTGTGTGATCAGCCTCCTAGTTACAGGACTCTGTGTGATCAGCATCCCAGTTACAGAGCTCTGTGTAATCAGCATCCTAGTTATAGAGCTCTGTGTGATCAGCATACCAGTTACAGTGCTCTGTGTGATCAGCATCCCAACTACAGAGCTCTGTGTGATCAGCATCCCAGCTACAGAGCTCTATGTGATCAGCATCCCAGTTACAGGGCTCTGTATGATCAGCATCCCAGTTACAGAGCTCTGTATGATCAGCATCATCAACAGTTACAGAGCTCTGTGTGATCAGCATCCCAGTTACAGTGCTCTGTGTGATCAGCATCCCAGGTACAGAGCTCTGTGTGATCAGCATCCCAGCTACAGAGCTCTATGTAATCATCATCCCAGTTACATGGCTCTGTGTGATCAGCATCCCAGTTACAGAGCTCTGTGTGATCAGCATCTCAGTTACAGAGCTCTGTGTGATCAGCATCCCAGTTCAGGGCTCTGTGTCATCAGCATCCCAGTTACAGGGCTCTGTGTGATCAGCATCCTATTTATAGAGCTCTGTTAGATCAGTCTCCTAGTTACAGAGCTCTGTATGATCATCATCATTCCAATTACAGGGATCTGTGTGATCAGCATCCTAGTTATAGAGCTCTGTGTGATCAGCCTCCCAGTTACAGAGCTCTGTGTGATCAGCATCCCAGCTACAGAGCTCTGTGTGATCAGCATCCCAGCTACAGAGCTCTATGTGATCAGCATCCCAGTTACAGGGCTCTGTATGATCAGCATCCCAGTTACAGAGCTCTGTATGATCAGCATCATCAACAGTTACAGAGCTCTGTGTGATCAGCATCCCAGTTACAGTGCTCTGTGTGATCAGCATCCCAGGTACAGAGCTCTGTGTGATCAGCATCCCAGCTACAGAGCTCTATGTAATCATCATCCCAGTTACATGGCTCTGTGTGATCAGCATCCCAGTTACAGAGCTCTGTGTGATCAGCATCCCAGTTACAGAACTCTGTGTGATAAACATCTTAGTTACAGAGCTCTGTGTGATCAGCATCCCAGTTACAGAGCTCTGTGTAATCAGCATCCCAGTTACAGAGCTCTGTGTGATCAGGATCCCAGTTACAGAACTCTGTGTGATCAGCATCCCAGTTACAGAGCTCTGTGTGATCAGCATCCCAGTTACAGAGCTCTGTGTGATCAGCATCCCAGTTCAGGGCTCTGTGTCATCAGCATCCCAGTTACAGGGCTCTGTGTGATCAGCACCCCAGTTACAAAGCTCTGTGTGAACAGCATACCAGTTACAGAGCTCTGTGTGATCAGCATCCCAGTTACATAGCTCTGTGTGATCAGCATCCCAGTTACAGAACTCTGTGTGATAAACATCTTAATTACAGAGCTCTGTGTGATCAGCATCCCAGTTACAGAGCTCTGTGTAATCAGCATCCCAGTTACAGAGATCTGTGTGATAATTAACTCAGTTACAGAACCCTGTGTGATCAGCATCCCAGTAACAGAGCTCTGTGTGATCACTGATCAGCATCCCAGTTACAGAGCTCTGTGTGATCAGCATCCCAGTTACAGAGCTCTGTGTGATCAGCATCCCAGTTCAGGGCTCTGTGTCATCAGCATCCTAGTTATAGAGCTCTGTGTGATCAGCATCCCAGTTACAGGGCTCTGTGTGATCAGCATCCTAGTTATAGAGCTCTGTTAGATCAGTCTCCTAGTTTCAGAGCTCTGTATGATCATCATCATCCCAATTACAGAGCTCTGTGTGATAAGCATCCTAGTTATAGAGCTCTGTGTGATCAGCCTCCTAGTTACAGGGCTCTGTGTGATCAGCATCCCAGCTACAGAGCTCTGTGTGATCAGCATCCCAGCTACAGAGCTCTATGTGATCAGCATCCCAGTTACAGGGCTCTGTGTGATCAGCATCCCAGTTACAGAGCTCTGTAGGATCAGCATCATCAACAGTTACAGAGCTCTGTGTGATCAGCATCCCAGTTACAGTGCTCTGTGTGATCAGCATCCCAGCTACAGAGCTCTGTGGGGTCAGCATCCCAGCTACAGAGCTCTATGTGATCATCATCCCAGTTACAGGGCTCTGTGTGATCAGCATCCCAGTTACAGAGCTCTGTGTGATCTGAATTACAGCTATAGGACTCTATAGTGCAGGATGAATGAATGAATGATTCCATGTGTGTAATTATAAAGCTTTAGGCACAAATACAAAATTTGATGATTAGCATTCTAGTTACAGAGCGCTGAGTGATCAGCACCCCAGTTACAGAGCTCTGTGTGATCACCAACCCAGTTACAGAGCTCTGTGTGATCAGCATCCCAGTTACAGAGCTCTGTGTGATAAACATCTTAGTTACAGAGCTCTGTGTGATCAGCATCCCAGTTACAGAGCTCTGTGTAATCAGCATCCCAGTTACAGAGCTCTGTGTGATCAGGATCCCAATTACAGAGCTCTGTGTGATCAGCATCCCAGTTACAGAGCTCTGTGTGATCAGGATCCCAATTACAGAGATCTGTGTGATCAACATCCCAGTTACAAAGCTCTGTGTGATCAGCATCCCAGTTACTGAGCTCTGTGTGATCAGCATCTCAGTAACATAGCTCTGTGTGATCAGCATCCCAGTTACAGAGCTCTGTGTAATCAGCATCCCAGTTACAGAGCTCTGTGTGATCAGTATCCCAGTTACAGAGCTCTGTGTGATCAGCATCCCAGTTAAAAAGTTCTCTGTGATCAGCATCCGAGTTACAGAGCTCTGTGTGATCAGCATCCCAATTACAGAGCTCTGTGTGATCAGCATCCCAGTTACAGAGCTCTGTGTGATCAGCATTCCAGTTACAGTGCTCTGTGTGATCAGCATCCCAGTTATAGAGCTCTGTGTGATCAGCATCCCAGATACAGAGCTCTGTGTGATCAGCATCCCAGATACAGAGCTCTGTGTGATCAGCATCCCAGTTACAGTGCTCTTTGTGATCAGCACCCCAGTTACAGAGCTCTGTGTGATCAGCACCCCAGTTACAGAGCTCTGTGTGATCAGCATCCCAGTTACAGAGCTCTGTGTGATCAGCATCCCAGTTCCAGAGCTCTGTGTGATCAGCATCCTAGTTATAGAGCTCTGTGTGATCAGCATCCCAGATACAAAGCTCTGTGTAATCAGCATCCCAGTTACAGAGCTCTGTGTGATCAGTATCCCAGTTACAGAGCTCTGTGTGATCAGCATCCCAGTTAAAAGGTTCTCTGTGATCAGCATCCGAGTTACAGAGCTCTGTTTGATCAGCATCCCAGTTACAGAGCTCTGTGTGATCAGCATCCCAGTTACAGAGCTCTGTGTGATCAGCATTCCAGTTACAGAGCTCTGTTTGATCAGCATCCCAGTTACAGAGCTCTGTGTGATCAGCATCCCAGTTACAGAGCTCTGTGTGATCAGCATCCTAGTTATAGAGCTCTGTGTGATCAGCATCCCAGATACAGAGCTCTGTGTGATCAGCATCCCAGTTACAGTGCTTTTTGTGATCAGCACCCCAGTTACAGAGCTCTGTGTGATCAGCACCCCAGTTACAGAGCTCTGTGTGATCAGAATTCCAGTTATAGTGCTCTGTGTGATCAGCATCCCAGTTACAGAGCTCTGTGTGATCAGCATCCCAGTTACATAGCTCTGTGTGATCAGCATCCCAGTTACAGAGCTCTGTGTGATCAGCATGCTAGTTATAGAGCTCTGTGTGATCAGCATCCCAGATACAGAGCTCTGTGTGTCAGCATCCCAGTTACAGTGCTCTTTGTGATCAGCACCCCAGTTACAGACCTCTGTGTGATCAGCACCCCAGTTACAGAGCTCTGTGTGATCAGCATTCCAGTTACAGTGCTTTGTGTTATCAGCATCCCAGTTCCAGAGCTCTGTGTGATCAGCATCCCAGTTCCAGAGCTCTGTGTGATCAGCATCCTAGTTATAGAGCTCTGTGTGATCAGCATCCCAGATACAGAGCTCTGTGTAATCAGCATCCTAGTTACAGAGCTCTGTGTGATCAGTATCCCAGTTACAGAGCTCTGTGTGATCAGCATCCCAGTTAAAAAGTTCTCTGTGATCAGCATCCGAGTTACAGAGCTCTGTGTGATCAGCATCCCAGTTACAGAGCTCTGTGTGATCAGCATCCTAGTTATAGAGCTCTGTGTGATCAGCATCCCAGATACAGAGCTCTGTGTGATCAGCATCCCAGTTACAGTGCTCTTTGTGATCAGCACCCCAGTTACAGAGCTCTGTGTGATCAGCACCCCAGTTACAGAGCTCTGTGTGATCAGCATTCCGGTTATAGTGCTCTGTGTGATCAGCATCCCAGTTACAGAGCTCTGTGTGATCAGCATCCCAGTTACATAGCTCTGTGTGATCAGCATCCTAGTTATAGAGCTCTGCGTGATCAGCATCCCAGATACAGAGCTCTGTGTGATCAGCATCCCAGTTACAGTGCTCTTTGTGATCAGCACCCCAGTTACAGAGCTCTGTGTGATCAGCATCCCAGTTACAGAGCTCTGTGTGATCAGCATCCCAGTTACAGAGCTCTGTGTGATCAGCATCCCAGTTACAGAGCTCTGTGTGATCAGCATCCCAGATACAGAGCTCTGTGTGATCAGCATCCCAGTTACAGGGCTCTGTGTGATAAGCATCCCAGTTACAGAGCTCTGTGTGATCAGCATCTCAGTTATAGAGCTCTATGTGATCAGCATCCCAGTTACAGAGCTCTGTGTGATCATCATCCCAGTTACAGGGCTCTGTGTGATCAGCATCCCAGTTACAGAGCTCTGTGTGATCAGCATCCCAGTTACAGGGCTCTGTGTGATCAGCATCCCAGTTACAGAGCTCTGTGTGATCAGCATCCCAGATACAGAGCTCTGTGTGATCAGCATCCTAGTTATAGAGCTCTGTGTGATTAGCATCCCAGTTACAGAGCTCTTTGTGATCAGTATCCCAGTTACAGAGCTCTGTGTGATCAGCATCCCAGTTACAGTGCTCTGTGTGATCAGCATCCTAGTTATAGAGCTCTGTGTGATCAGCATCCTAGTTACAGTGCTCTGTGTGATCAGCATTCCAGTTAGAGCTCTGTGTGATCAGCACCCCAGTTACAGTGCTCTGTGTGATCAGCATCCCAGTTAGAGCTCTGTGTGATCTGAATCACAGCTATAGGATTCTATGGTGCAGGATGCATGAACTTGCACCGATTCCATCTGTGTAATTAAAAAGTTTTAGGCACTAAAATGAAATTTGATGTATATATTTTTTCACATATTCAAAATATTTGCATATATAATAATGTATTTCCAGCTACATATATGTGGCTGTGGTGACAATACATTGTCACTGGAGCTGTGTGGCGGGTAGTGACTGCATGCTGTGTGAAGTTATACCCATGTATAAAATATTAATTCTGTAAATGATTTGCTAAAGGTTCCATCTCTCCAGTTCTCTCTCCAGCCTCTGAAACACTCAGACATTTGCAGCAAACACTGAAATAGTAATGATATTACAGATGTCTGCTGTTAGATGCCACAGAAGATGTATTGCCTTTGCATTTGATTAATGAAACAAAATTCATATATGCATATATTTAATTAATGCTTAAATATGGAAAGAAAGGTCGACACTCTGTTGGAGGTATACCTTTTAAAATACTTTTTTTTAAATGTTTAAAACATAAAAGTTATAGAAGACTATGAGCTAGATTATGAGTGGCACACTAACTGTTTCGAGGGAGCGAAAAGGGGGTTATCGTATGTGTTTGCACGTTGTAAGTTGCGTGTTTGTTACAAGTTGAAAGTAAACTTGTTTGGGATAATGCGACTTCAGAGATCTAGTTAACTGTTATGCTCAAATAAAAAGTTGCACAACACACATAAAAATAAATGTAAATGTACAGTTAACAACGTAGAAACAAATCAGCAGCGTTTGTAGCACCCTCTAATGATAATAAAATTACCACACAGGGGCGATACTACCATTCGTGCAGCAGGGGCTGTGGCACCGCGGCCGAGCTGCTGAAGTGGCTATAGCAGCCAGTCTATACATATTGCATATGCAGTATGTGTACAATCTTAATGCAGGGGAGACAGGTAGCAGTTCTGTCTATCTAGACTCATAATCATTATACAGAGCAGCATGAATAGTGTTACTATTGCTTACTACTGAAGGATCTTTGGGGGCCCAAAAAAAGTTGTCACCAGGGCCCTCTGTTAAATAGGTCCGCTACTGTTACTACATACATTGATGGTTAAATCGCAATTTCTCCAAAGGATCAAATGTAAATAAAAAACACTTTTGAATTACACATAAAAGTCACCAATTAGATGTCAATCCTCTTGTGCATCCCACACTTCACAAGATCTTGAAACCTCTGTGCGGTTATTGCAACAATTGAACTGTTCCAGTAGAGCAGACAGTCGAACACTTAGGGGTTTCCTTTTCCCGGGGTAGTTAGAAAGCTGTAGAGCAAACAAAACGAAGACAGCGTATCTCCGATTCAATAGGATTTATTAATGCAAAGAGCAAAATACTACACTTACTTAAAAGTTAAACCAAATAGCTGTGTCATGTGACACTAGTCTCTTGAGAAAGCCCGGTTGCATACTTTTTACTTTTAACTCGTAATACACTGCTACCCACAAAAAGCTTACTTGTAACAGAGTTAATGCAAGGGCGGGAGCAATAAATAGTACACCACTAGTAATCTAGCTCTACATGTCTGACAACTTTATTAACACTTTTGTAGGTAAATGTGAATAGTTTGTTGGATTTTTAAAGGGCCGGGAAGCTCATACATTTTCTGTAATTCATATAAGGGAGAACTCTTTTAAGATATAAGAAGTATTTTTTAGTGTAGGAAAAGGTTAAAGGGGCATAAAAGGGCAAAAATATTAATATCTAATGTTTTAGAGCATTTTTTTAACTGCACTATTGTTTGCACATAACATTGTGTTTAATCAGAGGTTAACAGTCAGCTCCAGGGCAGCAATGCATTACTGGGAGCTAGCAGCTAAGTGGTGGCTACACATATATGTCTCTTGTCATTGGCTCAGCAGTTGTGCCCAGCTAGCTCCCAGTAGTGCATTTCTGTTTTAAAGCTTTATTTAACAGTATATTTGGCACCGGTTAGATAAAAGCAAAAGTGCAGTAATAAAATGATTTTATACATTAGAGCATTTTTATGTTCCTTTAAGCTGCACAACTCGTCCATGGGATAGAAGCTCATTGTCTGAAGAAGAACATTCCCATAGTTTATCATATTTAGATATGCCCCACAAGCATAAAACAAAAATAATCCTTTTTTCACCCTCCCCATCTCCCATAATGCACTGCTTCCATGACTATAACTAATATGTTAGTAATTTGAATGCCCCAGCGGACAACGCTGAACAAGGCTGACTTGGTTGTAGATCAATAAATGGCCCTGTAGAAAACTCAGACAAATCACTGCATTAATATAAACCATGACACAACTCATACAGTCTTCTTTACATTCTCTTTACTTATCTCTCCCAATTGCAAAAGGTCTCGTGAAGTGACCTCAATTATGTTTCGCGCGGCAGCAGTGAATAGAATGTTACATTATCCTTATTTGTATAAAAGCCATGGGTTGTCATCTGTCACGCAGGGTGTCCTGACTCCTGGCCAAGTGCAAAATACCGGCTGATTGGTTTTGTAAAAATATTATTACAAGATCCCTGTGATCCTTCCTGTAGTAATCCCTGGGTGATGGGGCTAGCTGGCAACACCAGGCAAAGGACAAACCGCTTTACAAAGGTCGTCAATTTATTTTGCCTATTTTAAACTTTGCAACTTATTTAAACTAACAATAAGTGTAAATATAAATCTCAAACAAAAATACAAATTACTGACCCTGCAACATGGTACATAGTGATTGCTTAGAGCAGCTCAAAATCTCATTTATATCTGAGGGGAGATTTAATAAGCAGCAGATGATGCCGCTTTCTTTGCGCAAAGTTTCCGGCT
>NC_069499.1:1578540663-1578693163 GCF_027579735.1 Bombina bombina
CCTGTGGCTGGATTGGTAAAGGGCAGAGAGCTCCAGTCCGACTCAGACGCCAGCAAGGTGGAGGTGGAGTACTGGTTTGGGCTGGTATCATCAAAGATGAGCTTCGGTTTGAGGATGGAGTCAAGCTCAACTCCCAGTCCTACTGCCAGTTTCTGGAAGACACCTTCTTCAAGCAGTGGTACAGGAAGAAGTCTGCATCCTTCAAGAAAAACATGATTTTCATGCAGGACAATGCTCCATCACACGCGTCCAAGTACTCCACAGCGTGGCTGGCAAGAAAGGGTATAAAAGAAGAAAATCTAATGACATGGCCTCCTTGTTCACCTGATCTGAACCCCATTGAGAACCTGTGGTCCATCATCAAATGTGAGATTTACAAGGAGGGAAAACAGTACACCTCTCTGAACAGTGTCTGGGAGGCTGTGGTTGCTGCCGCGCGCAATGTTGATGGTGAACAGATCAAAACACTGACAGAATCCATGGATGGCAGGCTTTTGAGTGTCCTTGCAAAGAAAGGTGGCTATATTGGTCACTGATTTGTTTTTGTTTTGTTTTTGAATGTCAGAAATGTATATTTGTGAATGTTGAGATGTTATATTGGTTTCACTGGTAAAAATAAATAATTGAAATGGGTATATATTTGTTTTTTTGTTAAGTTGCCTAATAATTATGCACAGTAAAAGTCACCTGCACACACAGATATCCCCCTAAAATAGCTATAACTAAAAACAAACTAAAAACTACTTCCAAAAATATTCAGCTTTGATATTAATTAGTTTTTTGGGTTCATTGAGGACATGGTTGTTGTTCAATAATAAAATTAATCCTCAAAAATACAACTTGCCTAATAATTCTGCACTCCCTGTATGTATGTAAATATGTATGTATGTATGTATGTATGTAAACATGCTTGTATTTATGTATATATATGTATTTTTATGTTTGTATGTATGTATGTATATGTATGTATGTTTATTATGTTTGTATGTTTAAAGTGTATCATGTTAGGCATTTAGCACACTCATGCTATCCAAGGTGCAGATGTTAGTGCACACTAGATTATTGCTTGGCAGGGAGAAAATAACTATGAACTCCTAGTAGTGTATTGCTGCTGTGGAGCTGACTTTAACTATGTGTTTAACCCCATTTGCAGGGCTAAATTTCTTAATTATATACAATCAATAGTGTGATAAAAAATGAAATCATCTAATAAAGTAGAGCATTTTCTTGTTACTGTTTTATGTCCCTTTATCCTTTTTGCAGGAGTCCATTGCAGATTTATATACACCAGTACAGTAATAAAATGCTGTATCACATTAGATAATTCATTGTATGTCCCTTTAATGCCAGAGAGGACATTACAGGGAAATTGGGAGCTCTGAGTAAATACACAGACTACTTGACTAAAGCCCCTCAGATTTACACAGGGAATATTCTATTTATTCATAGATAATGCACGGAATATAGCTGCCTCAGCAATATAACTGATCTTGTAAGTGATTGCTGCTTTCCAAGGGAAATCCCAACAGTAGCATTTTACTCTATAGAGTGCCGCTATTATAAACAGTGACTCCTTGACTCACTTGCTGCAATATTTTGAGGATCATGGGGAGCTCAATTAATCATAAGGATTATGTGTTCTGCAAAAAGGAAAAACTGACAAATTTACATCTGGAGGAAGTCAGAGTGGTGCAGCGGTCATTGAATAGGGAAGGGGCACAGGGTGAGTGTAGTCTAAACTTAATCAAATGCATCTGTCTTTACTGAACAGGAAAACTCCAACCAGTCCTTAAACAAGCAGATTTAATTGAAGATAAATATTGGATTAATTTTAATACACAAAACTAGGGCTTTATATACAGAGATCCCATGTGTGTTTATTCAATTAAATCTGTTTGAATATTCATTTTCTTTATACTTTAAGCACTACACACACATACAGAAACACACACATACAGAAACACACAAACACACACACCTTTACACATAAACCCCTCCTACACACACACACACATACAGAAACACAGAAACACACACACACATACAGAAACACAGAAACACACACACACATACAGAAACACACAAACACACTCACATACAGAAACACACAAACACACACTCACATACAGAAACACACAAACACACACACCTTTACACATAAACCCCTCCTATACACACACACACACACATACAGAAACACAGAAACACACACACACACACACACACATACAGAAACACACAAACACACACACCTTTACACATAAACCCCTCCTATACACACACACACACACACATACAGAAACACAGAAACACACACACATACAGAAACACACAAAAACGCACACCTTTACACATACACCCCTCCTATAGAAATACATACATACAGAAACACACACACACACACACAGAAACATAAAAAACTTACACCTTTACACATACACCCCTCCTATACACATACAGAAATACACAAACAGCCACATACATAAAGAAACAAACAAACAAACACACACACACCTTTACACATAAACCCATCCTACACACACACATACAAAAACACACAAACACACACATACAGAAACACTCAAACATGCACACCTTTGCACATACACCACTCCTATACACACACACACACACATACAGAAACACACAAACACGCACACCTTTACACATACACCCCTCCTATACACACACACACACATACAGAAACACACAAACACAAACACCTTTACACATACACCCCTCCAATACACACACACATACAAAAAAATACACAGACACACACACAGACAGAAACTGACAGACACACATACACACACATACAGAAACACACACACACATACACACACACATACAGAAACACACAGACACACACACACCCACATACATATATACACACACACACGCACATACATACGCACACAAACACACACACGCATACAGAAAAACACAAACACACTAACATACAGAAACACACACTCACATACACTTCTCCTATACACACACACACAGATAAAGAAACACACAGACACACACACACACACACACATACAGAAACACACCCACCCATACACATACACCCCTCCTATACACACACATATACACACACACACACACACATAGATACAGAAAGACAAAAACACACACACACACACATACACCCCCCCATACACACACACACATACACCCCCCCCATACACACACACATAGAGAAACAGACAAACACACACATACAGAAACACACAACCACACACACCCATACACATACACCCCTCCTATACACACACACACGCACCCATAAATACAAATACACAACTACCAAGATGGATTAATAATATCCCAAATGGACAATGTTTAAGAATTAGTAGAAATTGTTCCAGACTAACCGACTATGAGACCCAAATAAAAATCTTGGAAGACTGCTTTCTAGAGAGAGGGTATACCAAGGGGTAATAAAAACAGCTATAGAGTATGGTAAAGAAATGAATGGGAAGTGCAGACAAAAAACTGTTAGGAATGAAAAAGACAACACAAAGTTCAAAGTTCCATTTATAGCAAATTTTAACAGTGACCATAAGGTAGTGGAAAAAAAAGCTAGAAAACATTGGCACCTGATCAGAGATGACCCAATTATAGGTTATAAGATAAAGGACAATCCACATTTTATATATAGAAGGGTTTGAAATATGAAGAGTATTCTGGCCCCTTGTGAATTCACTCAGACAAGCAAAAGACAGGATGTAGATCTAAAAGGTGAGCAAATTATGAGTTTCTACCCGTGTTATAGTTGTAAAGCATGAAAACACAGCAGCAAAATAAAGGAGATACAATTAGTGAGCAACAACTATAAACATAGAATTAGCAAAACTGTAAGGTGCAGTGACCAATCTGTTTTATACACACTCCAATGTACATGTAGGTTACATTATTTGGGGGAAACACTGAGATTTCTTCACACTAGTATCCGAGAGCATCTATGGAACATAAAGAAAGGTGAGCAAGAAACCCATCTGTACGAACACTTTAGACAAGTACACAAAAATAACACTAACGATTTGTCCTATTGGGGTATTAAAAAAGTAAAGAAACAGTGGAGAAAAAAGCCAAATTTATATATAATATGGGAACCCTTTTTCCCAATGGTCTCAATTCAGAACTAGACCTGAGTCCCTTTACACTGGATTAAACTCATGAGTGGCGAAATACATAAGAGCAATAAATGAGAAATGTTTTATATACACGGTTATGCAATGGTTCTGTATGTATATACCCCTTTGGATATACACGGTGAGTTTTCAATTTGTATCATTTAACTGCATTTATCTAATTATAAGATTGTAAGTTGAATGATTATAAGAAATTTAATGATATGATCAATTCAGACCATTTTCCCAATATCCGAATTCAAACTAGACCTGACTCTCTGATTAAACTTATAAGTGGGGAAATACATAAGAGCTATAAATGATAAAATTTTATATACACGGTTATGCAAGAATTCTGTATGTATATACCCCTTTAAATTTGTATGTTTTAATTCATAACCTTTAACTGCATGTTTCTAATTGGAAGATTGCAAGTTGAATGCTTATAAGGAATTTTACGATATGGTAAATTAACAAATACCACCTTAAAGAAATTGACAGGTATAAAGAACCAATACCACCTTAAATACAGATAACTTTAAGAACAACTGATTGGTAAATACTCATCCAATCAAATTGCAAGCAGGGGTATTTGAATTGGATGATGTCCCCAAAGGTATCAGTCTTGAAAAAGCCTATTTACAGGTGAAACGCATTGACAATATTCTAAAGGGTCTAAGGACTTTCAGACCAATTAAACTCTGTGAAGAGTATAAGAAAATTGTTGCCTTTTAACATCGGACAGAGAAGTATCCGCTAAATAAGATTACAAGAAGCCGGTAGCCCTAGATAACTCCCATTCACATGAGATCCGTTGAGTGACGTAGTCACACATTAGAGATCCAACAAGTGATCTACTCGAACCGGAAGCGTGGAGGAGAGACACCCGCTGTGTACAACACATATCGAGGACTGGGTAATAACTGGAGGTTGCAAAGTCTGGACGAAACTACAAGTTTTAATTACGGCAGAGGGACTGGTATAGTATCACTAGTGGATACTTGGAGGTAACATTGTTGATATCTGTTACAATATCCATACACTGATGTTGCAATATTAACGCACGTCAAGCAGACGCTGCACCATAAGTTATTATAAACCCATACTGCATTGCACTGAATTCACTTCAAGATATCGCTTCCCATTGAATGTAAAAATAGGTGGTATTGAGATGATTTTATGTTTTAAAGAAATTTTAGAAACTTTTTAGTATCCGGATCATCATATTTATAGAGGAGACGTCCTCAATATTAGAATTGCATTGTATTAGGGACTTGATTATATTTAAGGAATTGTAATTGTAACCTTGATGTTTATTAAACGCTATAGTGGTATTATAAGCCAGCTTACATGTATTTTAATTTAAACATGTTAACCCCATATGCTTCTCAGTACTTTTTAGTACTCTTTAGCACTTTTGTTTCTTTCAGCTTATTTTTTCTATTCCCATTTTCTGGTTGTGAGACCAGTCAAACAATAGCTCTTGGGGGTAATAGTGCAGCACTTTAAGTCATACCTTTTTCTGATACAAACACACACACACACACACATACAGACACACACATACAGACACACACCCATACACACGCACACACACATACACACACATATAGACATACACACACATACAGACACACCCATAAACATGCACGTACGTACACACACACACACACATATAGACATACACACACATACAGGCACATAAACACATAAACACACATACACATAGATTCATGCACACATACACACACACATACATAAACACACACACATACATACACACACATACAGACACACACACACACACACACATACAGACACACACCCAAACACACGCACACACACATACACACACATATAGACATACACACACATACAGACACACCCATAAACATGCATGTACGTACACACACACACACACATATAGACATACACACACATACAGGCACATACAGCCACATATATATAAATATACACACATAAACACACACATACAGCCACATAAACACACATACACATAGATTCATACACACATACATAAACACACACACATACATAGACACACATACAGACACACACACATAGAGCACATAAGGGATTAAATGCCCTACTTTTCCTGAGTGGATGACCATAACATATAAATAAGTAATAGCTTAATAACTTAGCTTAACAGCTGAACGTAATAACTTTTGGTCAATAAAGACTCAACACAGTAGGTGGGTGAAAGACCCGTGGGTCATATTTATTAATGCCCAGCAATGGGAACTGGTAAACGACAGGAAAACATGGGTGGCGGCAATAGGGGCCTAGATAACTAATTACATAACCCCTTCTAGAAAATGACAGGGGACACTGCTGAAGACCAGAAGGCGGAGATACTCTATGCAACTTTGTCTTAGGGAGTTCTCGGCCCATCGCAACCAGCCAGAGCACCCCAAAACTACCAAGCCTGGGGCGTCACCATGACTGCAATGGCCGTCACTCAAACCTCCTTACAGCCTGCAGCCATGATCCTGACCACCTGCCAGACTAGGGTGCATCAATGAAAACGCCAAACCAGAAGGTCCAGCATCAACTTGTCGAACAGCATGTCAATAACTGGGGAGCTCAAGCTACCGTCCTTGGACTTAAAGGGACAGTCAAGTAAAAAAAAATATTTTTTTTAAAATAGGGCATGTCATTTTAAACAACTTTTCAGTTTACTTTTATCACCAATTTTGCTTTGTTCTATTGGTATTCTTAGTTGAAAGCTAAACCTAGGAAGGCTCATATGATAATTTCTAAGCCCTTAAAGTCCGCCTCTTATTACACGTTTTTTTATTTGCTTCTCACAACAGGGGAGAGCTAGATCATGTAAACCATATAGATAACATTGTGATCACGCCCGTAGATTGTGGCAGGCCCTGCACTAATTGTCTAAAATGAAAGTCAATAGATAATAAATAAAATGTCATGGGATCAGGGGGCTGTCAGAAGAGGCTTAGATACAAGGTAATTACAGAGGTGAAAAGTATATTAATATAACAGTGTTGGTTATGCAAAACTGGGGAATGGGTAATAAAGGGATTAGCTATCTTTTAAATCAACAAAAAATCTGGTGTTGACTGTCCCTTTAAGGAAGTAGTTTAAGTAACCCTCTTCCTGCCTCAGACACCTAGGGGCATATAGAGACGCTAAATAAAATGATTGCCGCCTTTACAATAAAACATAACATTGTACAACAGGGATGGGAGAGTGGGGAAAGAACTTCCAGGGATCCACAGGAACAAAGAGGAAGTGAACTCCCTGCACATCCCATAAATAAGGTAAGTAAAACCCTCCCAACACAATGCAACATTGTAACAAAACACACACAGCAGCAGCACTCACTCAACCAAGCAAGCTCCAGGCTAGTTGCCTTGCACTTTCTTTAATACTTACATTAGCAGGCTCTCCAGAGCACATTAATACTTACCTTAGCACACTCTTTATGCTCTCCAGAGCACATTAATACTTACCTTAGCACACTCTTTATGCTCTCCAGAGCACATTAATACTTACCTTAGCACGCTCTTTATGCTCTCCAGAGCACAGTAATACTTACCTTAGCACACTCTTTATGCTCTCCAGAGCACATTAATACTTACCTTAGCATGCTCTTTATGCTCTCCAGAGCACATTAATACTTACCTTAGCACGCTCTTTATGCTCTCCAGAGCACATTAATACTTACCTTAGCATGCTCTTTATACTCTCCAGAGCACATTAATACTTACCTTAGCACACTCTTTATGCTCTCCAGAGCACATTAATACTTACCTTAGCATGCTCTTTATGCTCTCCAGAGCACATTAATACTTACCTTAGCATGCTCTTTATGCTCTCCAGAGCACATTAATACTTACCTTAGCATGCTCTTTATGCTCTCCAGAGCACATTAATACTTACCTTAGCACACTCTTTATGCTCTCCAGAGCACATTAATACTTACCTTAACACACTCTTTATGCTCTCCAGAGCACATTAATACTTACCTTAGCACGCTCTTTATGCTCTCCAGAGCACATTAATACTTACCTTAGCACACTCTTTATGCTCTCCAGAGCACATTAATACTTACCTTAGCACGCTCTTTATGCTCTCCAGAGCACATTAATACTTACCTTAGCACACTCTTTATGCTCTCCAGAGCACATTAATACTTACCTTAGCATGCTCTTTATGCTCTCCAGAGCACATTAATACTTACCTTAGCATGCTCTTTATACTCTCCAGAGCACATTAATACTTACCTTAGCACACTCTTTATGCTCTCCAGAGCACATTAATACTTACCTTAGCACACTCTTTATGCTCTCCAGAGCACATTAATACTTACCTTAGCACGCTCTTTATGCTCTCCAGAGCACATTAATACTTACCTTAGCACGCTCTTTATGCTCTCCAGAGCACATTAATACTTACCTTAGCATGCTCTTTATGCTCTCCAGAGCACATTAATACTTACCTTAGCATGCTCTTTATGCTCTCCAGAGCACATTAATACTTACCTTAGCATGCTCTTTATGCTCTCCAGAGCACATTAATACTTACCTTAGCATGCTCTTTATGCTCCCCAGAGCACATTAATACTTACCTTAGCACGCTCTTTATGCTCTCCAGAGCACATTAATACTTACCTTAGCACGCTCTTTATGCTCTCCAGAGCACATTAATACTTACCTTAGCACGCTCTTTATGCTCTCCAGAGCACATTAATACTTACCTTAGCACGCTCTTTATGCTCTCCAGAGCACATTAATACTTACCTTAGCACGCTCTTTATGCTCTCCAGAGCACATTAATACTTACCTTAGCACGCTCTTTATGCTCTCCAGAGCACATTAATACTTACCTTAGCACGCTCTTTATGCTCTCCAGAGCACATTAATACTTACCTTAGCACGCTCTTTATGCTCTCCAGAGCACATTAATACTTACCTTAGCATGCTCTTTATGCTCTCCAGAGCACATTAATACTTACCTTAGCATGCTCTTTATGCTCTCCAGAGCACATTAATACTTACCTTAGCATGCTCTTTATGCTCTCCAGAGCACATTAATACTTACCTTAGCACGCTCTTTATGCTCTCCAGAGCACATTAATACTTACCTTAGCACACTCTTTATGCTCTCCAGAGCACATTAATACTTACCTTAGCACACTCTTTATGCTCTCCAGAGCACATTAATACTTACCTTAGCACACTCTTTATGCTCTCCAGAGCACATAAATACTTACCTTAGCACACTCTTTATGCTCTCCAGAGCACATTAATACTTACCTTAGCACGCTCTTTATGCTCTCCAGAGCACATTAATACTTACCTTAGCATGCTCTTTATGCTCTCCAGAGCACATTAATACTTACCTTAGCACACTCTTTATGCTCTCCAGAGCACATTAATACTTACCTTAGCACACTCTTTATGCTCTCCAGAGCACATTAATACTTACCTTAGCATGCTCTTTATGCTCTCCAGAGCACATTAATACTTACCTTAGCATGCTCTTTATGCTCTCCAGAGCACATTAATACTTACCTTAGCATGCTCTTTATGCTCTCCAGAGCACATTAATACTTACCTTAGCACACTCTTTATGCTCTCTACAGCACATTAATACTTACATTAGCGCGCTCTCTAGAGCACATTAATACTTACATTAGCGCTCTCTCTAGTGCTCATTAATACTTACATTAGCGCGCTCTCTAGAGCACAATAATACTTACATTAGCACACTCTTCATGCTCTCCAGAGTACATTAATACTTACCTTAGCACATTCTCTGAAGCATATTAATACTTACCTTAGCACATGCTCTCAAGAGCATATTAATACTTTCCTTAGCACGCTCTCTGAAGTATATTAATACTTACCTTAGCATGCTCTTTATGCTCTCCAGAGCACATTAATACTTACCTTTGCACGCTCTCCATAGCACATTAATACTTACCTTAGCGCGCTCTTTATGCTCTCCAGAGCACATTAATACTTACATTAGCGCGCTCTCTAGAGCACATTAATACTTACATTAGCGCTCTCTCTAGTGCTCATTAATACTTACATTAGCGCTCTCTCTAGAGCACAATAATACTTACATTAGCGCGCTCTCTAGAGCACATTAATACTTACCTTAGCATGATCTTCATGCTCTCCAGAGCACATTAATACTTACATTAGCACACTCTCCATGCTCTCCAGAGTACATTAATACTTACCTTAGCACATGTTATCCAGAGCACATTAATACTTACCTTAGCACACTCTCTGAAGCATATTAATACTTACCTTAGCACATGCTCTCAGGAGCACATTAATACTTACCTTAGCACATGCTTTCAGGAGCACATTAACACTTACCTTAGCACATGCTCTCAGGAGCACATTAATACTTACCTTAGCACATGCTTTCAGGAGCACATTAATACTTACCTTAGCACGCTCTCTGAAGTATATTAATACTTACCTTAACATGCTCTTTATGCTCTCCAGAGCACATTAATACTTACCTTAGCACGCTCTCCATAGCACATTAATACTTACCTTAGCGCTCTCTTTATGCTCTTCAGAGCACATTAATACTTACCTTACCACGCTCTCCATGCTCTCCAGAGCACAATAATACTTACCTTAGCACAATCTCCATGCTCTCCAGAGCACATTAATACTTACCTTAGCATGCTCTCCAAGCTATCCAGAGCAGATTAATACTTACCTTAGCACGCTCTCCATGCTCTCCAGAGCACATTAATACTTACCTTAGCACTCTCTCCATAGCACATTAATAGTTACCTTAGCGCACTCTTTATGCTCTCCAGAGCACATTAATACTTACCTTAGCATGCTCTTTATGCTCTCCAGAGCACATTAATACTTACCTTAGCATGCTCTTTATGCTCTCCAGAGCACATTAATACTTACCTTAGCACACTCTTTATGCTCTCCAGAGCACATAAATACTTACCTTAGCACACTCTTTATGCTCTCCAGAGCACATTAATACTTACCTTAGCACACTCTTTATGCTCTCCAGAGCACATTAATACTTACCTTAGCACACTCTTTATGCTCTCCAGAGCACATTAATACTTACCTTAGCATGCTCTTTATGCTCTCCAGAGCACATTAATACTTACCTTAGCACACTCTTTATGCTCTCCAGAGCACATTAATACTTACCTTAGCACACTCTTTATGCTCTCCAGAGCACATTAATACTTACCTTAGCATGCTCTTTATGCTCTCCAGAGCACATTAATACTTACCTTAGCATGCTCTTTATGCTCTCCAGAGCACATTAATACTTACCTTAGCACACTCTTTATGCTCTCTACAGCACATTAATACTTACATTAGCGCGCTCTCTAGAGCACATTAATACTTACATTAGCGCTCTCTCTAGTGCTCATTAATACTTACATTAGCGCGCTCTCTAGAGCACAATAATACTTACATTAGCACACTCTTCATGCTCTCCAGAGTACATTAATACTTACCTTAGCACATTCTCTGAAGCATATTAATACTTACCTTAGCACATGCTCTCAAGAGCATATTAATACTTTCCTTAGCACGCTCTCTGAAGTATATTAATACTTACCTTAGCATGCTCTTTATGCTCTCCAGAGCACATTAATACTTACCTTTGCACGCTCTCCATAGCACATTAATACTTACCTTAGCGCGCTCTTTATGCTCTCCAGAGCACATTAATACTTACATTAGCGCGCTCTCTAGAGCACATTAATACTTACATTAGCGCTCTCTCTAGTGCTCATTAATACTTACATTAGCGCTCTCTCTAGAGCACAATAATACTTACATTAGCGCGCTCTCTAGAGCACATTAATACTTACCTTAGCACGATCTTCATGCTCTCCAGAGCACATTAATACTTACATTAGCACACTCTCCATGCTCTCCAGAGTACATTAATACTTACCTTAGCACATGTTATCCAGAGCACATTAATACTTACCTTAGCACACTCTCTGAAGCATATTAATACTTACCTTAGCACATGCTCTCAGGAGCACATTAATACTTACCTTAGCACATGCTTTCAGGAGCACATTAACACTTACCTTAGCACATGCTCTCAAGAGCATATTAATACTTACCTTAGCACGCTCTCTGAAGTATATTAATACTTACCTTAACATGCTCTTTATGCTCTCCAGAGCACATTAATACTTACCTTAGCACGCTCTCCATAGCACATTAATACTTACCTTAGCGCTCTCTTTATGCTCTCCAGAGCACATTAATACTTACCTTAGCACGCTCTCCATGCTCTCCAGAGCACAATAATACTTACCTTAGCACAATCTCCATGCTCTCCAGAGCACATTAATACTTACTTTAGCACGGTCTTCATGCTCTCCAGAGCACATTAATACTTACCTTAGCATGCTCTCCAAGCTATCCAGAGCAGATTAATACTTACCTTAGCACGCTCTCCATGCTCTCCAGAGCACATTAATACTTACCTTAGCACTCTCTCCATAGCACATTAATAGTTACCTTAGCGCACTCTTTATGCTCTCCAGAGCACATTAATACTTACCTTAGCACGCTCTCCATAGCACATTAATAGTTACCTTAGCGCACTCTTTATGCTCTCCAGAGCACATTAATACTTACCTTAGCACGCTCTCCAGAGCACATTAATACTTACATTAGCGCACTCTCTAGAGCACATTAATACTTACATTAGAGTGCTCTTTATGCTCTCCAGAGCACATTAATACTTACCTTAGCACGCTCTCCAGAGCACATTAATACTTACCTTAGCACGCTCTTCATGCTCTCCAGAGCACATTAATACTTACATTAGCACACTCTCCATGCTCTCCAGAGTACATTAATACTTACCTTAGCACATGTTATCCAGAGCACATTAATACTTACCTTAGCACACTCTCAGGAGCACATTAATACTTACCTTAGCACATGCTCTCAAGAGCATATTAATACTTACCTAAGCACGCTTTCTGAAGTATATTAATACTTACCTTAGAACACTCTTTATGCTCTCCAGAGCACATTAATACTTACCTTAGCACGCTCTCCATAGCACATTAATAGTTACCTTAGCGCACTCTTTATGCTCTCCAGAGCACATTAATACTTACCTTAGCACGCTCTCCAGAGCACATTAATACTTACATTAGCACACTCTCTAGAGCACATTAATACTTACATTAGAGCGCTCTTTATGCTCTCCAGAGCACATTAATACTTACATTAGCTCACTCTCTAGAGCACATTAATACTTACATTAGAGCGCTATTTATGCTCTCCAGCGCACATTAATACTTACCTTAGCACGCTCTCCAGAGCACATTAATACTTACCTTAGCACGCTCTCCAGAGCACATTAATACTTACATTAGCGCACTCTCTAGAGCACATTAATACTTACATTAGAGCGCTATTTATGCTCTCCAGCGCACATTAATACTTACCTTAGCACGCTCTCCAGAGCACATTAATACTTACCTTAGCACGCTCTCCAGAGCACATTAATACTTACATTAGCGCACTGTCTAGAGCATATTGATACTTACATTAGCGCGCTCTTTATGCTCTCCAGAGCACATTAATACTTACCTTAGCACGCTCTCCAGAGCACATTAATACTTACATTAGCGCACTCTCTAGAGCACATTAATACTTACCTTAGCACGCTCTTCCTGCTCTCCAAAGCACATTAATACTTACCTTAGCACGCTCTCCATGCTTTCCAGAGCACATTAATACTTACATTAGCATGCTCTCTGGAGTATATTAATAATTACCTTAGCACGCTCTCCAGAGCACATTAATACTTACATTAGCGCTCTCTCTAGAGCACATTAATACTTACATTAGCGCTCTCTCTAGAGCACATTAATACTTACATTAGTGCGCTCTCTAGAGCACATTAATACTTTCATTAGCACACTCTCTAGAGCACATTAATACTTACATTAGCGCTCTCTCTAGAGCACATTAATACTTACATTAGCGCGCTCTCTAGAGCACATTAATACTTACATTAGTGCGCTCTCTAGAGCACATTAATACTTTCATTAGCACACTCTCTAGAGCACATTAATACTTACATTAGCGCTCTCTCTAGAGCACATTAATACTTACATTAGCGCTCTCTCTAGAGCACATTAATACTTACATTAGCGCGCTCTCTAGAGCACATTAATACTTACATTAGTGCGCTCTCTAGAGCACATTAATACTTTCATTAGCACACTCTCTAGAGCACATTAATACTTACATTAGCGCTCTCTCTAGAGCACATTAATACTTACATTAGCGCTCTCTCTAGAGCACATTAATACTTACATTAGCGCGCTCTCTAGTGCACATTAATACTTACATTAGTGCGCTCTCTAGAGCACATTAATACTTACATTAGCGCGCTCTCTAGAGCACATTAATACTTTCATTAGCACACTCTCTAGAGCACATTAATACTTACTTTAGCACGGTCTTCATGCTCTCCAGAGCACATTAATACTTACCTTAGCATGCTCTCCAAGCTATCCAGAGCAGATTAATACTTACCTTAGCACGCTCTCCATGCTCTCCAGAGCACATTAATACTTACCTTAGCACTCTCTCCATAGCACATTAATAGTTACCTTAGCGCACTCTTTATGCTCTCCAGAGCACATTAATACTTACTTTAGCACGCTCTCCATAGCACATTAATAGTTACCTTAGCGCACTCTTTATGCTCTCCAGAGCACATTTATACTTACCTTAGCACACTCTCCAGAGCACATTAATACTTACATTAGCGCACTCTCTAGAGCACATTAATACTTACATTAGAGTGCTCTTTATGCTCTCCAGAGCACAGTAATACTTACCTTAGCACGCTCTCCAGAGCACATTAATACTTACCTTAGCACGCTCTTCATGCTCTCCAGAGCACATTAATACTTACATTAGCACACTCTCCATGCTCTCCAGAGTACATTAATACTTACCTTAGCACATGTTATCCAGAGCACATTAATACTTACCTTAGCACACTCTCAGGAGCACATTAATACTTACCTTAGCACATGCTCTCAAGAGCATATTAATACTTACCTAAGCACGCTTTCTGAAGTATATTAATACTTACCTTAGAACACTCTTTATGCTCTCCAGAGCACATTAATACTTACCTTAGCACGCTCTCCATAGCACATTAATAGTTACCTTAGCGCACTCTTTATGCTCTCCAGAGCACATTAATACTTACCTTAGCACGCTCTCCAGAGCACATTAATACTTACATTAGCACACTCTCTAGAGCACATTAATACTTACATTAGAGCGCTCTTTATGCTCTCCAGAGCACATTAATACTTACATTAGCTCACTCTCTAGAGCACATTAATACTTACATTAGAGCGCTATTTATGCTCTCCAGCGCACATTAATACTTACCTTAGCACGCTCTCCAGAGCACATTAATACTTACCTTAGCACGCTCTCCAGAGCACATTAATACTTACATTAGCGCACTCTCTAGAGCACATTAATACTTACATTAGAGCGCTATTTATGCTCTCCAGCGCACATTAATACTTACCTTAGCACGCTCTCCAGAGCACATTAATACTTACCTTAGCACGCTCTCCAGAGCACATTAATACTTACATTAGCGCACTGTCTAGAGCATATTGATACTTACATTAGCGCGCTCTTTATGCTCTCCAGAGCACATTAATACTTACCTTAGCACGCTCTCCAGAGCACATTAATACTTACATTAGCGCACTCTCTAGAGCACATTAATACTTACCTTAGCACGCTCTTCCTGCTCTCCAAAGCACATTAATACTTACCTTAGCACGCTCTCCGTGCTTTCCAGAGCACATTAATACTTACATTAGCATGCTCTCTGGAGTATATTAATAATTACCTTAGCACGCTCTCCAGAGCACATTAATACTTACATTAGCGCTCTCTCTAGAGCACATTAATACTTACATTAGCGCTCTCTCTAGAGCACATTAATACTTACATTAGTGCGCTCTCTAGAGCACATTAATACTTTCATTAGCACACTCTCTAGAGCACATTAATACTTACATTAGCGCTCTCTCTAGAGCACATTAATACTTACATTAGCGCGCTCTCTAGAGCACATTAATACTTACATTAGTGCGCTCTCTAGAGCACATTAATACTTTCATTAGCACACTCTCTAGAGCACATTAATACTTACATTAGCGCTCTCTCTAGAGCACATTAATACTTACATTAGCGCTCTCTCTAGAGCACATTAATACTTACATTAGCGCGCTCTCTAGAGCACATTAATACTTACATTAGTGCGCTCTCTAGAGCACATTAATACTTTCATTAGCACACTCTCTAGAGCACATTAATACTTACATTAGCGCTCTCTCTAGAGCACATTAATACTTACATTAGCGCTCTCTCTAGAGCACATTAATACTTACATTAGCGCTCTCTCTAGTGCACATTAATACTTACATTAGTGCGCTCTCTAGAGCACATTAATACTTACATTAGCGCGCTCTCTAGAGCACATTAATACTTTCATTAGCACACTCTCTAGAGCACATTAATACTTACATTAGCGCTCTCTCTAGAGCACATTAATACTTACATTAGCGCTCTCTCTAGAGCACATTAATACTTACATTAGCGCGCTCTCTAGTGCACATTAATACTTACATTAGCGCGCTCTCTAGAGCACATTAATACTTACATTAGCACGCTCTCCATGCTCTCCAGAGCACATTAGGGTACGTATTGTAGCTTCAGGGGAAAATTTTACCTGTAGCTTTAAAACATTTACATTAATAAGCAAAACAGATGTACTGTAAATATTTAACAAAAAATCAGTATTCATTTGTTTTTAAACTAAACAAACACTGTGTATGTGTGTATATGTGTGTTTGTGTGTGCATATATGTGTATGTGTGTGGTTGTATGTGTGTGGTTGTATTTGTGTTTGTGTGTGTATATGTGTGTATGTGTGTATATGTGTGTTGTGTGTGTGTATATATGTGTATGTGCTTCGTTGTATGTGTGTATATGTGTGTTTGTGTGTGGTTGTATGTGTGTTTGTGTGTGTATATATGTGTATGTTTGTGGTTGTATGTGTGTATATGTGTGTTTGTGTGTGTATATATGTGTATGTGTGTGGTTGTATGTGTGTTTGTGTGTGTATATGTGTGTATGTGTGTATATGTGTGTTGTGCGTGTGTATATATGTGTATGTGCTTGGTTGTATGTGTGTATATGTGTGTTTGTGTGTGTATATATGTGTATGTGTGTGGTTGTATGTGTGTTTATATGTGTTTGTGTGTGTATATGTGTGTTTGTGTGTGTATATATGTGTATGTGTGTATATGTGTGTTTGTGTGTGTATGTAAGTGTGTGGTTGTATTTGTGTTTGTGTATGTATATATGTGTATGTGTGTTGTGTGTGTATATGTGTGTATGTGTGTATGTATGTGTATATGTGGGGTTGTATGTATGTATGTATGTGTGTATATGTGTGTTTGTGTGTGTTTGTATGTGTGTTTGTGTATGTATTTGTGTGTATGTATGTATGTATATGTGTGTTTGTATGTGTATATGTGTGTATGTATGTACATGTGTGTTTGTGTATGTGTGTTTGTGTGTGTATATGTGGGGTTGTATGTATGTATGTGTGTATAGGTGTGTATGTGTGTGGTTGTATGTGTGTTTGTGTATGTATTTGTGTGTATGTATGTATATGTGTGTTTGTATGTGTATAAGTGTGTATATGTGTGTATGTATGTACATGTGTGTGTATGAGTGTGTATATATGGGGTTGTATGTATGTATGTATGTGTGTATGTATGTGTGTATAGGTGTGTATGTGTGTGGTTGTATGTGTGTTTGGTTGTGTATTTGTGTGTATGTATGTATGTATATGTGTGTTTGTATGTGTATATGTGGGGTTGTATGTATGTATGTGTGTGTATATGTGTGTATGTGTGTGGTTGTGTGTATGTATGTATATGTGTGTTTGTATGTGTATATGTGTGTATGTGTGTGTGTGTGTATGTGTGTATATGTGTGTGTTTTTGTGTATGTGTTTATATGTGTATATGTGTGTGTATATGTGTGGTCGTATGTGTGTTTGTGTGTGTAGTTGTGTGTATGTTTGTGGTTGCATGTGTTTTTGTGTGTGTATATGTGGGTGTGCATGTATATATGTCTCTATTTGTGTGTATATGTGTCTATATGTGTTTATATGTGTGTGAATATGTACGTACGTACGTACATACGTACATACATGTGTTTGTGTGTGTGGGGGTATATGTGTGTGTGTACATATATATATACTGTGTGTGTGTGTATATATATATATATATATATATATATATATATATATATATATATATATATATATATATTTATATATTTATTAACTCACCAAAATTGACTGATTAAAATGAATACAAGGTCCCCCAGTGCAGAACCCTTCTCTGTGCTGTGATATCAGACTGTACCAGATGCTCTGGATTTTGCTGGCAGATGTAATGCACAAAAAGTGCTATGACAGATTTCTCTTGCCAGTGTGTAAATTACACACCCTGGAGAAACAGGATGCAGAAATATATTGTGTTATAATGAACATATGATGTGTAGGAGACAGATGCAGATACAATACTATGTGTCTGACATGTTAGGCATCATCATACAAAAAATTTACATTTTATTAATTCTCGGCTATATTACGAGTTGTGCGTTATGAGTGAAAAAGCATTCTTATGGCTCTTTTTCACTACCACTGGTATTACAGGTGTTGTAGGTATAGCTTTACCACACACCTTTTTGGCCGTAACTCAACGTAACTATCGCACCTTTCAAAAAGTCCTTTTTCAATGGGACTTCCATAGCGCCAGTATTATGAGTTTGCCTGTCCAGCCAAAAAGTGAGCGGTACAGCCTATAACTACAAGATCTGTACCGCCACCTGAAAGTCAGTAGTTATGGGTTTTAAATTACAGAGCTGTACCATAAAACTCATAACTAAAGTGTTACAAAGTACACTAACACCCATGAACTACCTATTAACCCCTAAACCGAGGCCCTCCCGCATCGCAAACACTAAAATAAAATGATTAACCCCTAATCTGCCGCTCCAGACATCACCGCCAATTTAATAAACATATTAACCCTGAAACTGCCGCACTCCTGCATCACAAACACTAGTTAAATATTATTAACCCCTAATCTGCTGCCCCCAATGTCGTCGCCACCTACATACACTTATTAACCCCTAATCTGCTGTCCCTAACATCGCCGCAACCTACATTACTGTTATTAACCCCTAATCTGCTGCCCCCAAAATCGCCGCCAGCTAACTACACTTATTAACCCCTAATCTGCTGCCCCCAATGTCGCCGCCACTATACTAAAATTATTAACCCTTAAACCTAACCTTAAAGGGACACTGAACCCAATTTTTTTCTTTCGTGATTCAGATAGAGCATGAAATTTTAAGCAACTTTCTAATTTACTCCTATTATCAAATTGTCTTCATTCTCTTGGTATCTTTCTTTGAAATGCAAGAATGTAAGTTTAAATGCCGGCCCATTTTTGGTAAACAACCTGGGTTGTTCTTGCTGATTGGTGGATAAATCCATCCACCAATATAAAAGTGCTGTCCAGAGTACTGAACTAATAAAAAAGCTTAGATGCCTTCTTTTTCAAATAAAGATAGCAAGAGAACAAAGAAAATTTGATAAAAGGAGTAAATTAGAAAGTTGCTTAAAATTGCAATTTGGGTTCAGTGTCCCTTTAAGTCTAACCCTAACCCTAACGTAACCCTAACACCCACTAACTTTAACATAATTAAAATAATTCCAAATAAAAATTACAATTAATACCT
Source organism: Bombina bombina (assembly GCF_027579735.1). Taxonomy (NCBI): domain Eukaryota; kingdom Metazoa; phylum Chordata; class Amphibia; order Anura; family Bombinatoridae; genus Bombina; species Bombina bombina. The sequence continues at coordinate 1,578,560,726 of NC_069499.1, forward strand.
AAATTATTCCTATTTAAAATGATATAAATACTTACCTGTAAAATAAAACCTAAGCTAGCTACAATATAACTAATAGTTACATTGGAGCTATCTTACGGCTAGATTTAGAGTTTTGTCGGTAACGACCCGCGTAGCTAACGCTGGCTTTTTTCTGGCCGCACCTTTTAAATAACTCTGGTATTGAGAGTCCACAGAATGGCTGCGTTAGGCTCCAAAAAAGGGAGCGTACAGGCATATTTAACGCAACTTCAACTCTCGATACCAGAGTTGCTTACGGAAGCGGCCAGCTTCAAAAACGTGCTCGTGCACGATTCCCCCATAGGAAACAATGGGGCTGTTTGAGCTGAAAAAAAACCTAACACCTGCAAAAAAGCCGCGTTCAGCTCCTAACGCAGCCCCAATGTTTGCTATGGGGAAACACTTCCTACGTCTGCACCTAACACCCTAACATGTACCCCGAGTCTAAACACCCCTAACCTTACACTTATTAACCCCTAATCTGCCGCCCCCGCTATCGCTGACCCCTGCATATTATTATTAACCCCTAATCTGCCGCTCCGTAAACTGCCGCTACTTACATTATCCCTATGTACCCCTAATCTGCTGCCCTAACATCGCCGACCCCTATATATGCCGCTTGGAAGAAGATGGGGTTAATGTTTGAAGTTAGGTGTCGGCGATGTTAGGGAGGGCAGATTAGGGGTTAATACTATTTATTATAGGGTTAGTGAGGCGGATTAGGGGTTAATAACTTTATTATAATAGCGGTGCGGTCCGCTCGGCAGATTAGGGGTTAATAAGTGTAGGCAGGTGGAGGCGACGTTGTGGGGGGCATATTAGGGGTTAATAAATATAATATAGGGGTCGGCGGTGTTAGGGGCAGCGGATTAGGGGTACATAGGTATAATGTAGGTGGCGGCTCTTTGCGGTCGGCAGATTAGGGGTTAATTATTGTAGGTAGCTGATGGCGACGTTGTGGGGGGCAGGTTAGGGGTTAATAAATATAATATAGGGGTCGGCGGTGTTAGGGGCAGCAGATTAGGGCTACATAAGTATAACGTAGGTGGTGGTCGGCAGATTAGGGGTTAAAAAAATTTAATCGAGTGGCGGCGATGTGGGGGGACCTCGGTTTAGGGGTACATAGGTAGTTTATGGGTGTTAGTGTACTTTAGAGCACAGTAGTTAAGAGCTTTATAAACCGGCGTTAGCCCAGAAAGCTCTTAACTACTGACTTTTTTCTGCGGCTGGAGTTTTGTCGTTAGATTTCTAACGCTCACTTCAGCCACGACTCTAAATACCGGAGTTAGAAAGATCCAATTGAAAAGATAGGATACGCAATTGACGTAAGGGGATCTGCGGTATGGAAAAGTCGCGGCTGAAAAGTGAGCGTTAGACCCTTTCCTGACTGACTCCAAATACCGGCGGTAGCCTAAAACCAGCGTTAGGAGCCTCTAACGCTGTTTTTCACGGCTACCGCCAAACTCTAAATCTAGGCCTATGATAGCTACAATGTAACTATTAGTTATTTTGTAGCTAGCTTAGGGTTTCTTTTATAGGTATTTAGTTTTAAATAGGAATTATTTATATAATTGTAGTAATTTTATTTAGATTATTTTAAATTATATTTGTTAGGTGGGGTTAGGGTTAGACTTAGATTTAGGGGTTAATAACTTTATTATAGTGGCGGCGACGTTGGCGGCGGCAGATTAGGGGTTAATAGGTGTAGTTAGGTGGCGGCAACATTGGGGCAGCAGAGTAGGGGTTAATAAATAAAAAGTAGGTGTCAGCGATGTTGGGGGCAGCATATTAGTGGTTAATAATATTATGCAGGTGTCGGCGATGTCGGGGTGGCAGATTAGGGGTTAATAAGTGTAAGATTAGGGGTGTTTAGACTCGGGGTTCATGTTAGGTTGTTAGGTGTAGACATAAAAAGTATTTCCCCATAGGAATCAATGGGGCTGCGTTAGAAGCTGAACGCTGCTTTTTTGCAGGTGTTATTTTTTTTCCAGCCGATTCTGCCCCATTGATTCCTATGGGGAAATCGTGCACGAGCACGTTTTGGCAGCTCACCGCTACCATAAGCAACGCTGGTATTGAGATGAGATGTGGAGCTAAATTTTGCTCTACGCTCACCTTTTTGCGGTTAACGCCGGGTTTAAAAAATCACATAACAAGTTGTATTTATAAGTACAAAGCACTAGTGTTGTTTTTTGTAAAATGGGCTAAACATGAAATTGTCTCGCCAATCCCGCATTTCCGCCCTACATATCTCACTGTTATTTTCTCGCAAATAAAAAAAGTGGCAACGTTGTGACAAAATGCGCAAAATACTTAATATCCTAATAGAAAATAACATGCTTACGGAAATATAGGGGATTGTAAGATACTATACACAGAAAGCAGCGAAAATGTGATTTATATTGGCTGCAGGATTTTGTTTTTAAAGTGCGCCCACTGCTAACTTCCCTCTACACAGCAAAGTTTCCCTTTAATTTCAATAGGAGACATCTTGCCACTTGCAGGAGCTGCCATTTTATAAGATAATTCCACCAGGGCAGCTCCTGAGAAGGTCATCTTGAAAACCGCGTCTGACCTGGCGTCAGGAAGAGAGCTGGTAAATACCCAGGTATACACTTTTCCTTATTAAAGGGACAGTCTACTTTAGAATTTTTTTTGTTTTAAAAGATAGATAATCCCTTTATTTACCATTCCCCAGTTTTGCATAAACCAACACAGTTATATTAATATACTTTTTACCTCTGTAATTACCTTGTATCTAAGCCTCTGCAGACTGCCCCCTAATTTCACTTCTTTTGGCAGACTTGCATTTTAGCCAATCAGTGCAGATTACTTAGTAACTCCATGGACGTGAGCACAACGTTATCTATATGACACACATGAACTAATGCCATCTAGTTGTGAAAAACTGTCAAATGCATTCAGATAAGCGGCTGCTTTCAAGTGCTAAGAAATTAGCATATGAGTCTACCTAGGTTAAGCTTTCTACAAAGAATACAAAGAGAACAATGCAAATTTAACGCTAAAGGTAAATGGGAAAGTTGTTTAAAATTGCATGCTCTATCTGAATCATGAAAGTTTAATTTTGATTAGACTGTTCCTTTGATTACGCATTTGACTCATCTCATTCACCTAGATTACAAGTTTTGCGCTATAGAGGGTGCAAAATGAACATGTTATTTCACCCTCCATAGCGCTGCCATTACGAAAAGCTTTCTTGTGCGTGCAATATGGTTGTGTTGAGCTCCATACCGCACAAAATACAAGCGCTGCTTTGACGTGTTGGTGCACGCTTTCCCCATAGACATCAATGGGGAGAAAGTGTTAGAAAAACACCTGAAGCACGGAATGAAGAGCTCCGTAACTAATCAGCCAATAGGAATGAGAGCTGCTTAAATCCTATTGGCTGATTTGAACAGCAAATAGGACTTTAGCAGCCCTAATTCCTATTGGCTGATTTAAATTTTTCAGCCAATAGGAATGCAATGGTACCTCCAGTATAAAAGGGGTACCTTGCATTTGAATCCTCAGTGTGCGGCGGACGATCGCATGAAGAGGACCTCCACGTCGGATCGATGGACCTCCACCTGGACCTCTGCCTTGGACCTCCACCTGGACCTCTGCACATTGACCGCTCCACCTCCGCAGGGATAAAGAAGATGCTGGTCCCACGATGGATGAATACGGAGCCGTCTGGATGAAGATGGAGCCGCTGGGATGAAGATCGTTCAAGCGGGACTTCAGCAATTTTGAGTACCTAAAGAGGGGTTAGTGTTTTTTTAAGGTTTTATGGGGTGTTTTTTTGTTTTTTAGATTAGGGTTTGGGCATTTCTTAAAAGAGCTGAATGTCCTTTTACGGGCAAGAAAAAGAGCTGAATAGGTGTTTTATTTTGGGGGGTTGGTTGAGTGGTGGGTTTTACTGTTGGTGGGGGTCTGTATTTTTTTTCAGGAAAAAGAGCTGATTTCTTTAGGGCAATGCGCTACAAAAGGCCCTTTTAAGGGCTATTGGTAGTTTATTGTAGGCTAGGGGGTGTTTTTATTTTGGGGGGCTTTTTATTTTAATAGGGCTATTAGATTAGGTGTAATTTTTTTATTTTGGATAATTTTGTTTGTTATTTTTAATAATTTTGTGTTTGTTATTTTTTGTACTTTATTTTTTTTTTATTTTTTGTAACTGTAGATTTTTTTTTTAGTAGGGTTAGGTTTTTTTTAATGTGTAATTTATTTAATTGATAGTTATTTTAATTTTAGTCTAATAGCAATGTTAGTTTAATTTATAGTTTAAACTTAGATTTTTTTAATTTCACAGGTAAGTTTTTATTTATTTTAAGATAGGGACCTTGTAATTTTAATTTAAAGTTAGGGTATTGTTAGATTTAGGGGTTAATAGTTTAATTTTGTTTTTGGCAATGTGGGGGGGGGGCTGTCGGTTTAGGGGTTAATAGGTTTATTTAGTGGTAGTGATGTGGGAGGCAAGAGGTTTAGGGGTTAATAACTTTATTTAGTGGCAGCGATGTCGGGGAGCGGCAGAATAGGGGTTAATATATTTATTATAGTGTGGGCAATGTTGGGGTGTGGGGGAATAGGGGTTAATAACTTTAATATAATGGTGACGATGTCGGGGGGGGGGGCGTAATAGGGCTTAATACATTTTTGGCGGCGATGTCAGGAGCGGCAGATTAGGGGTTAATAACTTTAATATAGTATTTGCGATGCGGGGGGGGCCTTGGTATTGGGGTTAATAGGTAGTTTATGGGTGTTAGTGTACTTTTGAGTTTTATGTAACAGTTTTGTTGCGTAAAACTCATAACTACTGCTCTTAGATGGCGGTACGGATCGTGTCGGTATAGGGTGTGGCAGCGCTATGGGAATCCCATAATAAAACATCTTTTTTTTGAGTGCGGGACTGACGTTGCGTTACCGGCTAAAAGGCTTGCAGTACAGCTATACCGACAAGACTCGTAATGGCTGCGTTGCTGTTTTAATGCTTTTTCAGGCAAGGCAAAGCTTGTAATCTACCTGATAGTGAATTGCATCTTAATTAAAGGGACAGTCAATTCCAAAAAAAACTTTCATGTTTCAAATAGGGCATGTAATTTTAAACAACTTTCCAATTTACTTTTATCACCAATTTTGCTTTGTTCTCTTGGTATTCTTAGTTGAAAGCTAAACCTAGGAAGGCTCATATGATAATTTCTAAGCCCTTGAAAGCCGCCTCTTATCACAAGTTTTTTTATTTGCTTTTCACAAGAGGGTAGAACTAGTTCATGTGAGCCATATAAATAACATTGTGATCACGCCCGTGGATTGTGGCAGACACTGCACTAATTGGCTAAAATGAGTCAATAGATAATAAATATAAAGTCATGTGATCAGGGGGCTGTCAGAAGATGCTTAGATACAAGGTAATCACAGAGGTAAAAAGTAACAGTGTTGGGTATGCAAAACTGGGAAATGCGTAATAAAGGGATTATCTATCTTTTTAAACGACAACAATTCTTGTGTTGACTGTCCCTTTAAATAGTCGGGCAGGGGCTGTCTGGATAACTGTAATGTAGCACTGTTCAAATTCTGAAACTATTTTACTTTATAATGTAAGTTTTTTCAGGCTGACTGTTTGGAGCATTGTTGTATTATTAATATATATTAAAAATAAAACATGAACAATCCATAAGCACTACTGATTCTGAGATGATATAAGGTTATTTATCGCTGTTTATACTCGGTATTAGAAGGTTTGGAGAATCAGCATTTTTGTTCGCTCTTCTGTTAATAATGAAAAAACCTATAAGCACTTAATGACTGAACCGATATAAGACCACTTGTCGCTGTCTAACGTTTTTATTCTGTAAGTGAAGTTTGATGAATCCGCAATTTTGTTCATTTTTTTTTTTTTTTGCTGGACCTTATGCAAATTTGTAATGATCAAACTTGCAATACATTAAAAATAATAAAAAGTTTTTTTAAAATAAAGAATAAAATGCTTTACATTGTGGTTGAGTTTTATGTCCCTTTAATCTGGATTATTCTTTTACTCTTTTACAGAAACGGAAAATCTCATAAGGTTCAGAATTAAATTACAAGAAAAATCTAAGTGAAAATATATTGCAAAGTTCTTTTTGCTACAATCTCAGTTTTTATGGTCCCTTTAAATATCTTAATAATATTATACTTACTTCTAACGTTAACATAAGAGACAGTAAGGATAAAACCTTAAATTCATTTCTTATTTAAATTTAAAAACAATAAAACTGAAACTAAATATGATGCAAGTGATAAATATAAACTCAAATATTATTATTATCATTTACTTGTAAAGCGCCACAATATTCCATAGTGCTGGATACAGAGATAGAATGATTAATATTTGTGATAAGATACAAAACATAACAGGTTAAACAAATCTTGTACAGGAGGAAGAGAGCCCTGCTCCATAGCGCAAATACGTAAATTGTTCCAATTACATAAGCTATCGAGACAGATAAGATAGAAGTATAGATAGATAGATAGATAGATAGATAGAAGACAGACAGACAGACAGATCTATAGATTATAGATAGATAAATAAATTATAGATAGATAGATAATAGATAGAAGACAGACAGATCTATAGATTATAGATAGATAGATAAATAAATTATAGATAGATAGATAGATAGATAATAGATAGAAGACAGACAGACAGATCAATAGATAGATTATAGATAGATAGATAAATAAATTATAGATAGATAATAGATAGATAGATAGATTATAGATATATAGATAGATGATAAATAGATAGATATTTAAAAGGATAGATAGATGATAGACAGATAGATAGATAGATCGCTAGAAAGAATATAGATATATAGATAGATGATAGATATATAGATAGATAATATATAGATAAATAGATGATATAAAGATAAATAGATACATAGATTATAGAAAGATATATAGATAATAGATATATTATAGAGTTTGATAGATTACAGATAGATATATTATAGATAGAGTGTATATATATATATATATATATATATATATATACATATATATATATATATATATATATATATCAGTGACGTGCAGTGAGGTCAGAGGCTGGTGAGGCACTAGATATGATACGCCGGAGAAACACATGTACAGAGGGCCGCAAGTACCCCCAACAGGGCAGGTTTAAATGATAGCTGGACCAGTGCACAGTTGACATAATCATGTGATGGGTGAGAGCAAGTTAGTAACCACTGAGTTACTGATCAGCTGATTACTTCACCTGTGCACTGATTCAGCTATAATGAAAACCTGGCCTGTTGGGGGTACTTGAGGACCATTGTTGAGAAACACTGCACTAAAGCACCATCTCATCGGAAATGTATTGATTACCTGGAGAATAAAGCACACATACTCTGCTCACTGACACCCACCCACACTCTGTTCACATACACACTCACACAATTCTGTGGCACAGTGCCAGTTACTAAGCAATTAGAATGATCCCCAATCTCTTCTCTACTCACTACTGTATTGTAAAAATAGAAATAATTTACCATACAAATTTTAGACAAAGGACAAGTTATCAATACTGCCAACACAGCTGCTGCTGCAATATGGTGTTCAAGAAACGCACGTGCACATCCCACTTAGGTATGCTCTTCAACAAAGGACACCAAAGGATACCAAAAGAATGAAGTACATAATAATAAAAGTAAAATAGAAAGTTTATTTATTATTTTTTTTGTGTGCAATTTCTATCTGAATGATGGAAATGTGATTATGACTTTCATGTTCCTTTCAAAAAATAATTTGATTTGCTGACATGGGGCCAGTAACAGTTAATGCTAATTCTCAAAATATAAATAACTAGAAAAGTCTATTAAAATAGCATGCTCTACCTCAATCATGAAAGTTTAATTTTAAATGTCTCCCTTTGTCTATGTGTTTAACCAGTTACTTTACAGTGGCATTATTTTTAAAAACATTAAACTGCAATAATTACATATATTGCATATTTATTATAAGTATCTTCTTTTATTAATATAAACTTGTATAAAAGCAACACATATTAAAAACACAATGCAACAACTTTCAATTGATTTGTGAATTACAAGTTAACAGCAGTCTTTAAATAAATGGAGACACAGAGAAAAATAAAAATAGATACTGCATCCTCTGACTGAACAGACATAACATATATGGAGTTTGTACCTAATAAAATCAAATAACCATGAAAAAGGGAGGCTTAGAAATATTCAATGTCAAAAACTTTAATTTAAATAATGTGGACACTGCACACTTAACTCAAACTCTGGGTTTTAAATTATGGATTTAAATTTGAATTGACCCTTTGACTTCCTGTCAGTATTGGGTAATGCTCACTTACTGTCCCCCTGTTAATGAGCTGTATCTGAACACAATGTGTGAATCACAAGAGATGTAGAATACTACTTTACTCCTCTGCTTGGGTTATGCTCACTTACTGTCCCCCTGTTAATGAGCTGCATCTGAACACAATTTGTGAATCACAAGAGATGTAGAATACTACTTTACTCTTCTGCTTGGTGTCATCTGTTCTTAGGTTACCTCAGCTTCCAGTTGTGTCACATGACCCTGCTCACTGTAGCCTCCTTCTGATTAATCTATATATCTTTCACTTGCTAGGAGGCATCAAGAGGGGTGCCTCCTATTGGTATCAATTTATGCTGCTAATATATTGACAGAACACAGGTGGTGCTGCAGCACAGCTTTTCCTTTGACCCATGTACTGCAATGGAGAGAAGCGTTCCTGTACCTGCCTCTCCATAGCATTACATGGGGGGAAAATATTTTTTGGGGACTTTTTTTTTTTGTTTTAATTAAAATTTAATTAAGCTTTGGCCACATATGGCAGGGTAGGCACTGCCTCCCCTGCCTCCTATGAGTGCACGTCCCTGATATATATATATATATATTAGACAGATAGATAAATAGATAGATAGAGATAGATAGATAACTGGTATCTTGAGATATTGTTTGTGCACATCACTATATCTGCATTACAGTTATTAGACAGACATATAGATAGATAGATAGATAGATAGAAATATGATAGATAGATAGATGATTGTTTGATAGATGATTAATAGATAGATATAGATAAATGATTGATAGATAGATAGATAGATAGACAGATAGACCGATGCAGTCTTCATGTCATCTCTGGGTTGCAGCAACGTCACATGCACTAATAACATCACATGCACTAATAACATCACATGCACTAATAACATCACATGCACTAATAACACTACATGCACTAATAACATCACATGCACTAATAACATCACATGCACTAATTACGCCACTGCACTAATAACGTCACATGCACTAATAACATCACATGCACTAATTACGTCACATGCACTAATAACATCACATGCATTAATAACATCACATGCACTAATTACGCCACATACATTAATAACATCACATGCATTAATAACATCACATGCACTAATAACATCACATGCACTAATAACGTCACATGTACTAATAACATCACATGCACTAATAACATCACATGCACTAATTACGCCACTGCACTAATAACGTCACATGCACTAATAACATCACATGCACTAATAACGTCACATGCACTAATAACATCACATGCATTAATAACATCACATGCACTAATTACGCCACATGCATTAATAACATCACATGCATTAATAACATCACATGCACTAATAACATCACATGCACTAATAACGTCACATGTACTAATAACATCACATGCACTAATAACATCACATGCACTAATTACGCCACATGCACTAATAACATCACATGCACTAATAACATCACATGCACTAATAACATCACATGCACTAATTACGCCACATGCACTAATAACATCACATGCACTAATAACGTCACATGTACTAATAACATCACATGCACTAATAACATCACATGCACTAATAACGTCACATGTACTAATAACATCACATGCACTAATAACATCACATGCACTAATTACGCCACATGCACTAATAACATCACATGCACTAATAACATCACATGCACTAATAACATCACATGCACTAATTACGCCACATGCACTAATAACATCACTATACACAGTAATACATTTTACAAGAAGCAGATTTGCAGTCTCACAAGTATTGTAAAAGTATTTCTAAATGAATTACAAATACACAGTTTTATATTTCATTTTCAATCTTTTATGTCAGTTTAAATAACACTTCTTAGGATTACAGTAATAATTATTTGCTTATCGAGGATTTTCAGATGAGCAGCAATTACTGTGCCGTGCAAGGAGCATATGTGTAAGACACAAACAGATGTCTTTTATCCCATCAGCACTTTATTAAACGGAACGCCTTTTCTCCCATCACACCCTGAACATATTTACCATTAACCTTGACAAGATAGATGGATAAATGAATATTGCTTTCTTATGAGACGAAAAACGACATATGTGCCGTCTTGTTCTAGCGTCCCAGTGAAACTCAACGAACCACAAATTTCTCCTAGAAAAGTCATTACACGTGCGCTAGAATTGTACGTTTTTACTAGGAAATATCAGAAAATTTAAGTTTTATGATCCAGTGCAAGACTTCAGCAAACACTTTCCAATTTATTTCTAACTAGGCGATAAGCCTGCCCAAAGGGCAGTCTAATTTTTATTTAAACTACAGATGTAGAAACAACCTATTTTGTAACTCTACTTTTATATAAATAAGTGGGAAAGCATGCCCAGAGGGCAGTCTTTTGTGATGACGGAACCACCCTTCTATTTTCAGAAGGGCAGTCTATTGTGGTGACGGAACCACCCTGCCATTTTTCGGAATCCACCTAGATGCAGCTTACGCTGCATCCAGGTGGATTCTTTCACCACCTTGCCATCCAGGTGGATTCCGAAAATGGCAGGGTGGAGAAAGGAGCTGCATCCAGGTGGATTCTTTCACCACCCTGCCATTTTTGGAATCCACCTGGATGCCCATCCAGGTGGATTCTTTCACCACCCCTTTTGCTCTCTCTCCCCCTCTCTTTTGCTCTCTCTCCTCCTCTCTTTTGCTCTCTCTCCCCCCTCTCTTTTGCTCTCCCTCTCCCCTCTCATTTGCTCTCTCTCTTCCCTCTCTTTTGCTCTCTCTCTCCCCTCTCTTTTGCTCTCTCCCCCTCTCTTTTGCTCTCTCTCCCCCTCTCTTTTGCTCTCTCCCCCCCTCCATTTGCTCTCTCCCCCTTCTCTTTTGCTCTCTTCCCCCTCTCTTTTGCTCTCTCCCCCTCTCTTTTGCTCTCTCTTTTTTGCTCACTCTCCCCTCTCTTTTGCGTGCTCTCTCCCCTCTCATTTGCTCTCCCTCTCCCCTCAAATTTGTTCTCTCTCTCCCCTCTCATTTGCTCTCTCTCCCCCCTTTCTTTTGCTCTCTCTCTCCCCTCTCTTTTGCTCTCCCTCCCCCTCTCTTTTGCTCTCTCTCTCCCCTCGCTTTTGCTCTCTCCCCCTTTCTTTTGCTCTCTCTCGCCTCTCTTTTGTTCTCTCTCCCCCTCTCTTTTGCTCTCTCCCCACTCTCTTTTACTTTCTCTTCCCCCTCTCTTATGCTCTCTCCCTCCCCCTCTCTTTTGCTCTCCCTTCTCTCTTTTGCTCTCCCTCTTCCCCCTCTCTTTTGCTCTCCCTTCTTTCTTTTGCTCTCCCTCTTCCCCCTCTCTTTTGCTCTCTCTCCCCTCTCTTTTGCTCTCTCTCCCCCCTCTCTTTTGCTCTCTCTCCCCCTCTCTTTTTTTCTCTGTCTCCAGCTCTCATTTGCTCTCTCTCCCCTCTCTTTTGCTTTTGCTCTCCCTCTCTTTTGCTCTCTCTCCCCTCTTTTGATCTCTCCCTCCTCTCTTTTCCTTTCTCCCCCTTCTCTTTTGCTCTCTCTCCCCCTCTCTTTTGTTCTCTCTTCCCCCTCTCTTTTACTTTCTTTCCCCCCTCTCTTATGCTCTCTCCCTCCCCCCTCTCTTTTGCTCTCCCTCCTCTCTTTTGCGCTTCATCTCCTCCTCTCTTTTGCTCTCTCTCTCACCTCTCTTTTGTTCTCTCTCCCCTCTCTTTTGCTCTCTCCCCCCTCTCTTTTGCTCTCTCTCTTCTCTTTTGCTCTCTCTCCCCCTCTCTTTTGCTCTCTCTCCTTTCTTTTGCTCTCTCTCCCCTCTCATTTGCTCTCTCTCCCTCTCTCTTTTGCTCTCTCTCCCCTCTCTTTTGCTCTCTCTCCAGCTCTCATTTGCTCTCTCTCCCCTCTATTTTGCTTTTGCTCTCCCTCTCTTTTGCTCTCTTTTTTGCTCACTCTCCCCCTCTCTTTTGCACGCTCTCTTCCCTCTCATTTGCTCTCCCTCTCCCCTCAAATTTGTTCTCTCTCTCCCCTCTCATTTGCTCTCTCTCCCCCTCTCTTTTGCTCTCTCTCTCCCCTCGCTTTTGTTCTCTCTCCCCCTCTCTTTTACTCTCTCCCCACTCTCTTTTACTTTCTCTTCCCCCTCTCTTATGCTCTCTCCCTCCCCCTCTCTTTTGCTCTCCCTTCTCTCTTTTGCTCTCCCTCTTCCCCCTCTCTTTTGCTCTCTCTCTCTCCCCTGTCTTTTGCTCTCTCCCCCTCTCTTTTGCTCTCTCCCCACTCTCTTTTACTTTCTCTTCCCCCTCTCTTATGCTCTCTCCCTCCCCCTCTCTTTTGCTCTCCCTTCTCTCTTTTGCTCTCCCTCTTCCCCCTCTCTTTTGCTCTCTCTCTCCCCTCTCTTTTGCTCTCTCCCCCCCTCTCTTTTGCTCTCTCTCCCCCTCTCTTTTGCTCTCTCCCCCCCTCCATTTGCTCTCTCCCCCCTCTCTTTTGCTCCCTTCCCCCTCTATTTTGCTCTCTCCCCCTCTCTTTTGCTCTCTCTTTTTTGCTCACTCTCCCCTCTCTTTTGCGTGCTCTCTCCCCTCTCATTTGCTCTCCCTCTCCCCTCAAATTTGTTCTCTCTCTCTCCCCTCTCATTTGCTCTCTCTCCCCCCTTTCTTTTGCTCTCTCTCTCCCCTCTCTTTTGCTCTCCCTCCCCCTCTCTTTTGCTCTCTCTCTCCCCTCGCTTTTGCTCTCTCCCCCTCTCTTTTGCTCTCTCTCGCCTCTCTTTTGTTCTCTCTCCCCCTCTCTTTTGCTCTCTCCCCACTCTCTTTTACTTTCTCTTCCCCCTCTCTTATGCTCTCTCCCTCCCCCTCTCTTTTGCTCTCCCTTCTCTCTTTTGCTCTCCCTCTTCCCCCTCTCTTTTGCTCTCCCTTCTTTCTTTTGCTCTCCAACTTCCCCCTCTCTTTTGCTCTCTCTCCCCTCTCTTTTGCTCTCTCTCCCCCCTCTCTTTTGCTCTCTCTCCCCCTCTCTTTTTTTCTCTGTCTCCAGCTCTCATTTGCTCTCTCTCCCCTCTCTTTTGCTTTTGCTCTCCCTCTCTTTTGCTCTCTCTCCCCTCTTTTGATCTCTCCCTCCTCTCTTTTCCTTTCTCCCCCTTCTCTTTTGCTCTCTCTCCCCCTCTCTTTTGTTCTCTCTTCCCCCTCTCTTTTACTTTCTTTCCCCCCTCTCTTTGGCTCTCTCCCTCCCCCCTCTCTTTTGCTCTCCCTCCTCTCTTTTGCGCTTCATCTCCTCCTCTCTTTTGCTCTCTCTCTCACCTCTCTTTTGTTCTCTCTCCCCTCTCTTTTGCTCTCTCCCCCTCTCTTTTGCTCTCTCTTCTCTTTTGCTCTCTCTCCCCCTCTCTTTTGCTCTCTCTCCTTTCTTTTGCTCTCTCTCCCCTCTCATTTTCTCTCTCTCCCTCTCTCTTTTGCTCTCTCTCCCCTCTCTTTTGCTCTCTCTCCAGCTCTCATTTGCTCTCTCTCCCCTCTATTTTGCTTTTGCTCTCCCTCTCTTTTGCTCTCTTTTTTGCTCACTCTCCCCCTCTCTTTTGCACGCTCTCTTCCCTCTCATTTGCTCTCCCTCTCCCCTCAAATTTGTTCTCTCTCTCCCCTCTCATTTGCTCTCTCTCCCCCTCTCTTTTGCTCTCTCTCTCCCCTCGCTTTTGTTCTCTCTCCCCCTCTCTTTTACTCTCTCCCCACTCTCTTTTACTTTCTCTTCCCCCTCTCTTATGCTCTCTCCCTCCCCCTCTCTTTTGCTCTCCCTTCTTTCTTTTGCTCTCCCTCTTCCCCCTCTCTTTTGCTCTCTCTCTCTCCCCTGTCTTTTGCTCTCTCCCCCTCTCTTTTGCTCTCTCCCCACTCTCTTTTACTTTTTCTTCCCCCTCTCTTATGCTCTCTCCCTCCCCCTCTCTTTTGCTCTCCCTTCTCTCTTTTGCTCTCCCTCTTCCCCCTCTCTTTTGCTCTCTCTCTCTCCCCTCTCTTTTGCTCTCTCCCCTCTCTCTTTGCTCTCTCCCCCCCTCTCCTTTCCTTTCTCCCCCCTTCTCTTTTGCTCTCTCTCCCCCCTCTCTTTTGTTCTCTCTCCCCCCTCTCTTTTACTTTCTTCCCCCCTCTCTTATGCTCTCTCCCTCCCCCCTCTCTTTTGTTCTCCCTCCTCTCTTTTGCTCTCCCTCTCCTCCTCTCTTTTGCTCTCTCTCTCACCTCTCTTTTGTTCTCTCTCCCCTCTCTTTTGCTCTCTCCCCCCTCTCTTTTGCTCTCTCCCCCCCTCCCTTTTGCTCTCTCTCCTTTCTTTTGCTCTCTCTCCCCTCTCATTTGCTCTCTCTCCCTCTCTTTTGCTCTCTCTCCCCTCTCATTTGCTCTCTCTCCAGCTCTCATTTGCTCTCCCACCCCTTTAATTTGCTTTTGCTCTCCCTCTCTTTTGCTCTCTCTCCCCTCTTTTGCTCTCTCCCTCCTCTCTTTTCCTTTCTCACCCTTCTCTATCTCCCCCCTCTTTTGCTCTCTCTCACCCCTCTTGTGCGCTCTCACACAGACAGCCACGGCCGCTCCCGCCTTGCCTCGCCCTGTCACATTTTGGCTCCGCTCATCACATCCAAGCTCCGCCCCTTCATGCCCCGGCTTCGTCTGTCACGCCTGGCTGGCCCCGTCCCCTTCATGCCCGGTCGTCCACATCAGGTCAGTTTGCCCACACCTCCACTAGCAGAAGATCGTTACAGAAGGTGACACACACAGTGTCACCGTCTGTAACGATAAGGCATCTGGCCTCATATGGAGGGGGAGCACCGATCGCGCTCCGGCTCCATATGCGGCAGATGCCTGAAGCTTCAGAGGCTACAGCTCTCAGCTGTTATGTTATAGCTGAGAGTTGGCGCTCCTGACGCTGTCTTTCCCCGCGAGGCAGCTGTGTGCGCATCCAACATTCCTTTGAGGATGAATGCCGAAGGCGACGGACATTACAAACACAATTATAGTATAAATGTCAATTTCTCTTTTTCGCATTTGTTGAAACTTAGCTCCTGCTCATGAGAATATACTTAGATATGCTCAGGAGTGTGCATGTGAGGTGAGCACTATATGGCAGAAGTGATTGCATCAATGTTCTAGAGCTCAAAAACAATGGATATCTAAAGAAAAATGTGCATTTGATAATAGAAGTAAATTATAAGTTTTTTAAAAACTGTACATTTTGTCTGAATTATGAAATTGTAATTTTCAGTTCCAGTGCTCCATATAGCTTTAATAAAATAGTTTTTAAAGGATCGTTACACATAATAAAATTGCATAATCAACAAGCGCATAAGAAAAAGACAACGCAATAGCATTAAAGAAGTAGATTTTTTTTTCTGACAAATTTCAAAATTGATTTAGTTCCCCCCAATATCATGTGACAACCATTAGCCAATCACTGACTCATATACGTATACATTGTGAAATCTTGCACATGCTCAGTAGGTGCTGGAGCCTCAGACAGTGTGTATATAACTGTATCATGTGACAGCCATCAGCCAATCACAGATTTATATACGTATACAGTGTGAACTCTTGCACATGCTTAGTAGTAGCTGATGTCTCAGAAGATGTGCACGATTCAGTAAAAGTTGCATTTTGGCTTTAGTGTTGCAATGCAATTCTATAATGCTCTAATCATTATATTATTGCACAAATGTTGTGTATGTAGCTCATACAAAAAAATAGACAGTTAATGGTCAGTACCGCTTAGGGTTGCCACCTCAGCCATGTTTTCCTGGACACTTATAAGTTACACATGGTGCAGGGTGTGCAGTGAGGAACATGTATTGTGTTTCTGGACTGCACTAGTCATATTCCTCCCTGCACACCCTGCAGCATGTGTAACTTATAAGTCTTCTGTATTTTAAGGGACGGTGGCAACCCTAGTACCGCTTGTTCCTAAACAGCGTAAGGCCAGTCATTGTTGCCTCAAAGGTACTCCGGAACACCCAGACACTGTGGTTACTTTAAGGGAATTTCAAACATTTTTTCTTTGTCACGTCTGAAATTAATGCATTTCAAAATGTTTTTTTAATAAACCTCCTGTTCCTGTTCTGAATGAATAAATCAACCACCAGTAAAGCAGACAACATAAAAACCAATACTGTAGTATGCTTGTGTTAATGTTGCTCTCATGCATGTTAGAATATCTTTTGCGCACATTGTGCCTTTAAATGCAGTAACATATTAAATACCAGTGGGTCTCTTGTAGGGAGACAAAAACAGGATGTTTATTGAATATGTTTTAGTGTTATACTGCCTGTAACAAGCTTTATTTTATTCCAGTTTCTATAAAAGGAAAATCCTGCTACAGAAAGTGTAGGGCAGTGTATCCTATACGGGACAGAGAGTTACATCGGTCAACAAGCAGGTGGATAAGGTTTTAACAAAGGAACTGACCTGGCCGTATTTGGGGCAAGCAAGGCAATCTTTATCAATTTGTTGTGGAGCCCCCCCCCCCCCTCTCTTGACCAACTAATTGTGCAAATTCAGGGCTTGTCAGTCATCCCAACAGACCCCCAAAGTGGTGGAGAGGTTAGGAAGCAATAGTTTTACTTCTTAAAGTGATGTTAAATAAAATACTTCTATAAACTGCTATAGTAATGTACATGCCTTTCAAAATCAAATTGCATAATTTTTCCCCTTACATTTAGAAATAATAATACTTTACTTGTATTCTTATTATCTCTCTGATGATCCACTGCCCCTTTCAATGTCTTTCTTAGATCTAGGAGCAGTCCCCCCCCCCCCCCCCATTTTCTGTGTATACTTTAAGGCAATTCAATACACACAGAGCACACAAGCAATACAATAACTTTAAACAAGGAGTGGCTTTATGTTTGCCGTATGGCTCACAAAAAGATTGGTGAAAACGCCCCACTTGAAATAAACGCTTAATTCAAAGTGGGCCGGCAGTGGTGGAGACAAGTAAAATAAAAAAGATATAAGGCATAAAGTTACTCAAAATTAAAGGATAAACACATATACAGTATATGCAATGTAATATATTTATCTTCCCTGACTACCAAGTTTGCCATCTGTTGCAGGTTCAAATAAATGAGCAAGGGGTCGTGGAGCCTTTACTCTGTATTCCTGCATTGAGTGTTTTACTGTTTTCATATCTGAATATTGTATGACAGTTAGTGATGTCCACTGTATTCCTGCATTGAGTGTTTTGCTGTTTTCATATCTGAATATTGTATGACAGTTAGTGATGTCGCGAATAGTTCGCCGGCGAATAGTTCCCAGCGTACATAGCATGTTCGCGTTTGCCGCGGTGGGCGAACATATGCGATGTTCGATCCGCCCCCTATTCATCATCATTGAGTAAACTTTGACCCTGTATCTCACAGTCTGCAGACACATTCCAGCCAATCAGCAGCAGACACTCCCTCCCAGACCCTCCCAGTTCCTGGACAGCAGCCATTTTAGATTCATTCGGAAGCTGCATTGTTAGTGAGAGGAGGGACAGTGTAGCTGATGGTGATTTAATAGGGAAATTGATAGCTAGGCTAGTGTATTCAGTGTCCACTACAGTCCTGAAGGACTCATCTGATCTCTGCTATAAGGACAGCACCCCAAAATGCCCTTTTTAGGGCTAGAACATCATTTTTTTCCCTGTGTAATCAAATTGCAGTTGCCTGCCTGCCAAGCCACTTGGCCAGTGCCACCACTCATATCTGGTGTAACAGTAGTGTAAATTTAAAAAAAAAAAAAAAAAATTGACTGTGAAACATCAGTCTGCTAGTGTAATCTAATTGCAGTTGCCTGCCTGCCAGCGTGTGTGCCAGGCCCACTTGCCCAGTACCACCACTCATATCTGGTGTAACAGTAGTGTAAATTAAAAAAAAAAAACTTTTTTGACTGTAAAACATCAGTCTGCTAGTGTAATCTAATTGCAGTTGCCTGCCTGCCAGCGTGTGTGCCAGGCCCACTTGCCCAGTGCCACCACTCATATCTGGTGTAACAGTAGTGTAAATTTAAAAAAAAAAACTTTTTTGACTGTGAAACATCAGTCTGTTTGTGTAATCTAATTGCAGTTGCCTGCCTGCCAGCGTGTGTGCCAGGCTCACAGCGTATACTGTGCCCACTTGCCCAGTGCCACCACTCATATCTTGTCATACCTGATGTTTTAAAGCACGTTATTCCAAACAATTTAGGAATGTTAGGTGATTTTTGCCCTTTATGGATTAAAACCAGACTCTGCATCAACTATGTAATTTTCCGTGGGAGTTTTGCTATGGATCCCTCTCCGGCATGCCACAGTCCAGGTGTTAGTCCCCTTGAAACAACTTTCCCTTCACTATTGTGGCCAGAAAGAGTCCCTGTGGGTTTTAAAATTCGCCTGCCCATTGAAGTCTATGGGGGTTCGCCCGGTTCGCCGGTTCGCAAGCTTTTGGGGAAGTTCGCGTTTGCTGTTCGCGAACCCAAATTTTTAGGTTTGCAACATCACTAATGACAGTGCACAACTACACATAAAGGTTTCTTATACGTTTCACAGTGTTTTTTTATTTTTTATTTTATAGTAAGTATAATTGCATTTTGAGGGTTATGTACAAAAATACAAATAAAATGAAGAATTGGGTATACACCCTAGGAATGCGCTTAAAAGTAATCATTGTCACTATTTTTACTAAATCTTTAATGACATTCATATAACACTTTTTTAAGATTATACAACATGTAGTGATTTAAATGTATAAAATAATTTCGGAGAATAAATGTTTTATTTATAACTGTGTCCTAGGGAGACTATTTTATCACAAGCCTCTGTTACTGTATTTTCATATCCCTTTAAAACTGCTTTATTAAAGGGTCATTATAACACTTCTTCATTTTGTGTAAATATTGTGTTTTTCCCACATAAAACTCATATTATGTGTGAAGATCTTTTACAATTCAGTACTTAGTTACTGCTATATATTATGCATATATAAAAAATGATTTACCTGGCACAAACAGGTTGCAGTGAAGGAATATATCATCTATGTGTACTCAGGGATGCCAGATATTGGCCTCAGTAAAGGATGTTTAAGTTTTTATTGATATTTTGTAGAGATTTAACGAAATGTATAACAAAAAGGGGGCAATTTCAGGATCATAAATAGTAAATGCTTTTTACTACTGCACTTGTAATTACAAGACATTTATGTTGTGTTGATGTAGAATCACATATCAGCCAAGTCTAAACATTTTTAAAACAAATTTAGAGCTTGTTTGCTGCAGTTGTTTTTTTATAGTCAAACACCCCAAGCCTCATTATGGGCTTGAGTCAGAGTCATATTGTGAGAATATGTACATATCATAAGGTTATTTCCTGCCTTTCTCTAGTTGCTATGTTTCATTGTGTTCCAGTGCTGACTGTTTGCACATGTAAAGCAGTTCTCCTTCAGATAGCTGCAGTGAGACCTAGGGCCAAAATGACTTCCCATGAAATGTTTTTAGTATGTTATGTCCCTTTAAAAGTGTATGTTCTGTCTGAATCATTAAAGTTTTTACTTTGCTGTTCCTTTAATTAGTATTTTTTGTTTTAAAGGGACAGCAGATTAAAGTACAAATTAAAGGCTCTAATTTATCTGAGCAACTAATTTCTGTTTTCCTGACTCTAGATAGCTATGAGCCACATTAGTGGAGCGCTATTTAACACTCCCTCTCGCGTGCTAACTCCGCTAGAAGTAAGCTTTTTGTGCACATTGGGTAGCGCTCGCATTACAAGTTGAAAGTAGCATTTTTCACATTCCAATGTTCTTAACATAGCAGAATATGTTCTATTTATACATAAATACATATTTCTACATAGATCTGATGGTATCTTGGTACAATATATATCTATACCTATAAATATAGATGATTATATATAGGTATAGATATATACATATATATATAGAAATATCTATTTATAAGTACATAGAACATATTACCCTATGTGCAGAACATTGGAATTTCAAATATTTACAGTAAAAACAAAGTATAACATTTTATAAAATATGAATATTGCATAAATATGTTTTTATATGCTTTCATCTACTTGACTGCAAAGGGCTCCAATGCACTTATCATATATTTGAGCCCTTAAAACTTTTTGTTCAATATTTATTTAAATAATTGTAACTGTACTGTCTAATGTATATTTATTAGATAGTGTTGTTATGTGTGTAACTGTACTGTGTAATGTATATTTATTAGACAGTGTTATTATGTGTGTAACTGTACTGTGTAATGTATATTTATTAGACAGTGTTATTATGAGTGTAACTGTACTGTGTAATGTATATTTATTAGACAGTGTTATTATGAGTGTAATGTATATTTATTAGACAATGTTAGTATGAGTGTAACTGTACTGTGTAATGTATATTTATTAGACAATGTTAGTATGAGTGTAACTGTACTGTGTAACGTATATTTATTAGACAGTGTTAATATGAGTGTAACTGTACTGTGTAATGTATATTTATTAGATGGTGTTATTATAAGTGTAACGGTACTGTTTAATGTATATTTATTAGACAGTGTTAATATGAGTGTAACTGTACTGTGTAATGTATATTTATTAGATAGTGTTATTATAAGTGTAAATGTACTGTGTAAAATATATTTATTAGACTGTGTTATTATGAGTGTAACTATACTTTGTAATGCATATTTATTAGATGGTGTTATGAGTAACTGTAACTGTACTATGTAATGTATATTTATAAGACAGTGTTATTATGTGTGTTACTGTACTGTGTAATGTATATTTATTTATTAGACAGTGTTAATATGAGTGTAACTGTACTATGTAATGTATATTTATTAGACAGTGTTAATATGGGTGTAACTGTACTATGTAATGTATATTTATTAGACAGTGTTAATATGAGTGTAACTGTACTGTGTAATGTATATTTATTAGACAGTGTTAATATGAGTGTAACTGTACTATGTAATGTATATTTATTAGACAGTGTTAATATGAGTGTAACTGTACTGTGTAATGTATATTTATTAGACAGTGTTAATATGAGAGTAACTGTACTGTGTAATGTATATTTATTAGACAGTGTTAATATGAGTGTAACTGTACTGTATAATGTATATTTATTAGACAGTGTTATTATGTGTGTAACTGTACTGTGTAATGTATATTTATTAGACAGTGTTAATATGAGTGTAACTGTACTGTATAATGTATATTTATTAGACAGTGTTAATATGAGTGTAACTGTACTGTGTAATGTATCGGCTAGATTACGAGTTGTGCGATATGAGGAGTGCAGTGCTAACTTGCAGTTTATTCTCACCGCTCACTTACCTGCAACGCTGGTATTACAGGTTTTTATCAACCCGGCGTTAGCAGGCAACAAGTGAGCGTAGAGCAAAATTGCGCTCCACACTGCACTCCAATACCAGCGCTGCTTAAGTGAGCGGTGAGCTGGTTATACGTGCTCGTGCATGATTTTCCCATAGACATCAATGGGGAGAGCCGGCTGAGAAAAAGTCTAACGCCTGCAAAAGAGCAGCGTAAAACTCAGTAACGAAGCCCCATTGATTCCTATGGGGAAACACATTTTATGTTTACACCTAACACCCTAACATGAACCCCGAGTCTAAACAAACCTAATATTACACTTATTAACCCATAATCTGCCGCCCCTGACATCGCTGACACCTACAGTATACTTATTAACCCCTAATCTGCCACTCTGGACATCGCCACCACCTACATTATACTTATTAACCCCTAATCTGCTGCCCCCAACATCGCCGACACCTACATTATATTTATTAACCCCTAATATCCCGCCCCCAATGTCACCGCAACCTACCTACACTTATTAACCCCTAATCTGCCGCCCCCAACGTCGCCACCACTATGTTAAATGTATTAACTTCTAAATCTAAATCTAACCCTAACCGTAACACCCCCTAACTTAAATATAATTTAAATAAATCTAAAAAAAATTGCTATCATTACCTAAATTATTCCTATTTACCTATAAAATAAACCCTAAGCTAGCTACAATATAACTAATAGATACATTGTAGCTATCTTAAGTTTTATTTTAATTTTACAGGCAAGTTTGTATTTATTTTAACTAGGTAGAATAGTTACTAAATATTTATGAACTATTTAATAACTACCTAGCTAAAATAAATACAAATTAAAAAACAAACCTAACCTATGTTACAATAACACCTAGCACTACACTACAATTAAATAAATTCCCTACATTAAATACAATTAAATAAATTAAATTAAATTAGCTAAATTACAAAAAAAAACCCCACTAAATTACAGAAAATAAAAAACAAATGACAAGATCATTAAACTAATTACACCTAATCTAATAGCCCTATCAAAATAAAAAAAACTCCCCCAAATAAAAAAAATCCCTAGCCTAAACTAAACTACCAATAGCCCTTAAAAGGGCCTTTTGCGGGGCATTGCCCCAAAGAAATCGGCTCTTTTACCTTTAAAAAAATACAAACAACCCCCCCAACAGTAAAACCCACCACCCACACAACCAACCCCCCAAATAAAAGCCTAACTAAAAAAACCTAAGCTCCCCATTGCCCTGAAAGGGCATTTGGATGGGCATTACCCTTAAAAGGGTATTTAGCTCTATTGCTGCCCAAAGCCCTAACCTAAAAATAAAATTCACCCAATACACCCTTAAAAAATCCTAACACTAACCCCCAAAGATCCACTTACAGTTTTTGAAGACCGGACATCCATTCTCAATGAAGCTGGGAGAAGTCTTCATCCAAGTGGGCTGAAGTCTTCATCCAAGCTGGCAGAAGTCTTCATCCAGACGGCATCTTCTATCTTCATCCATCCGGCGCGGAGCGGCTCCATCTTCAAGACATCCGGCGCGGAACATTCTCTTCTTTCCACGGTGACTGAAGAATGAAGGTTCCTTTAAGGGACGTCATCCAAGATGGCATCCCTTGAATTCTGACTGGCTGATAGAATTCTATCAGTCAATTGGAATTAAATGTGAAAAATCCTATTGGCTGATGCAATCAGCCAATAGGATTGAGCTTCAATTCTATTGGTTGATTAAATAAGCCAATTGGATTGAGCTCGCATTCTATTGGCTGATTGGAACAGCCAATTGAATGTCTTGAAGATGGAGCCGCTCCGCGCCGGATGGATGAAAATAGAAGATGCCGTCTGGATGAAAACTTCTGTCGGCTTGGATGAAGACTTCGGCCCGCTTGGATGAAGACTTCTCCCAGCTTCGTTGAGGACTTCTTGCCGCTTGGATGAAGACTTCTGCTGCTTCATTGAGGATGGATGTCCGGTCTTCAGAAACTGTAAGTGGATCTTCGGGGGTTAGTGTTAGTTTTTTTTAACGGTTTATTGCGTGGGTTTTATTTTTAGATTAGGGTTTAGGCTGAAAAAGAGCTAAATGCCCTTTTCAGGGCAATGGGGAGCTTAGGTTTTTTTAGTTAGGAATTTATTTGGGGGGTTTGGTTGTGTGGGTGGTGGGTTTTACTATTGGGGGTTGTTTGTATTTTTTTTTTACAGGTAAAAGAGCTGATTTCTTTAGGGCAATGGCCCGCAAAAGGCCCTTTTAAGGACTATTGGCAGTTTAGTTTAGGCTAGGGTTTTTGTTTGTGGGGGCTTTTTATTTTGATAGGGCTATTAGATTAGGTGTAATTAGTTTAAATATTTGATCATTTCTTTTTTATTTTGTGTAATTTTGTTATTTTTTTTGTTGTAATTTAGTTAATTGTATTTAATTAATGTAATTTATTTAATTGTAGTGTAAGGTTAGGTGTTAGTGTAACTCAGGTTAGGTTTTATTTTATAGGTACAGTTGTATTTCTTTTAGCTAGGTAGCTAGCAAATAGTTAATAACTATTTACTAACTAGTCTACCTAGTTAAAATAAATACAAACTTGCCTGTGAAATAAAAATAAAACTTAAGATAGCTACAATGTAACTATTAGTTATATTGTAGCTAGCTTAGGTTTTATTTCACAGGTAAGTATTTAGTTTTAAATAGGAATTATTTAGTTATTAATATAGGTTTTATTCAGATTTATTTTAATTACATTAAAGTTAGGGAGTGTTAGGGTCAGACAGGTTTAGGGGTATGGTGGCAGCGATTTTGGGGGCAGCAGATTAGGGGTTAATAACAGTAATTTAGGTTGCAGCGATGTTAGGGATAGCAGATTAGGGGTTAATAATAGTTAACTATTGTTTGCGATGCGGGAGTACAGCGGTTTAGGGGTTAATATGATTATTATAGTGGCGGCGATGTCCAGAGTGGCAGATTAGGGGTTAATAATTTTATTTTAGCGTTTGTGATGCGGGAGGGCCTCGGTTTAGGGGTTCATAGGTAGTTTATGGGCGTTAGTGTACTTTTGAGTTTTGTGTAACAGTTAGTGTACTTTTTAGCACTTTAGTTATGACTTTTATGTTACAGCGTTGTAGCATAAAACTCATAACTACTGACTTTCAGTATAGAGTATGGATCTTAACGATATAGGCTGTAGCGCTCACTTTTTGGCCTCCCAGGCAGACTCGTAATACCAGTGCTATGGAAGTCCCATTGAAAAAGCACTTTTGGAAAACTGCGGTAGTTATGTTGCGTTACGGCCAAAAAAGTGTGCGGTACAGCTAAACCTGTAAGACTTGTAATACCAGCGGTAGCTAAAAAGAGCCTTAACGCTGCTTTTTCACTCATACTGCAAAACTCGTAATCTAGCCGTATATGATAATAATTGTAACTTTAATTTAGTTCTATTTTAATTATGTTAAAGTTAGGGGGTGTTAGGTATAGGGTTATGGTTACGGTTTAGGGTTAGGGTTACGGTTAGGTTTAGGGTTAGGTTTAGGGGTTTAATAGGTTTATTTAGTGGTAGTAATGAGGGAGGCCAGAGGTTTAGGGGTTAATAACTTTATTTAGTGGCGGCGATGTCGAGGAGCGGGGGAATGGGGGTTAATAACTTTTGTATAGTGGCAACGATATCGGGAGCAGCAGATTAGGGATTAATTGATTTATTTTGGTGGCAGCGATATCGGGAGCAGAAGATTAGGGATTAATAACATAATGTAGGTGTCAGCGATGTTGGGGGCAGCAAATTAGGGGTGTATAGACATGGGGTTTATGTTAGGGTGTTAGGATTAAGCGTAAACATTTTTTCCTCATAGACATCAATGGGGCTACGTTACAGAGCTTTTCATTCCGTGATCGCAGGTGTTAGGTTTTTTTCCAACACTCTCTCCCCATTGATGTCTATGGGGAAAGCGTGCACGAGCATGTCAAAGCAGCGCTTATATTTTTTGCAGTATGGAGCTCATCGCAACCATATCACACACACAAGCCGGCTTTTCTAAAACTTGTAATGGCAGCGCTATGGAGGGTGAAATAACGCAACTTTTGTTGCGTTCGTTAAATACCCTCTACATCGCAAAACTTGTAATCTACGTGATTGTGATCACGCCTGTGGAGTTATTTAAGAGTTAGCACTAATTGCCTGAAATGCAAGTCTGTCGAAAGATCTGAGATAAGGGGGCAGTCAGCAGTAGCTTAGACACAAGGTAATTACAGAGGTAAAAAGTATATTAATATAACTGAGATAAGGAGCAGTCAGCAGATGTTTAGACACAAGGTAATTACAGAGGTAAAAAGTATATTTCTATAACTGAGATAAGGGGGCAGTCAGCAGAAGCTTAGACACAAGGTAATTACAGATGTAAAAAGTATATTTCTATAACTGAGATAAGGGGTAGTCAGCAGAAGCTTAGACACAAGGTAATTACAGAGGTAAAAAGTATATTTCTATAACAGAGATAAGGGGGCAGTCAGCAGAAGCTTAGACACAAGGTAATTACAGAGGTAAAAAGTATATTTCTATAACTGAGATAAGGGGGCAGTCAGCAGAAGCTTAGATACAGGGTAATTACAGAGGTAAAAAGTATATTTCTATAACTGAGATAAGGGGGCAGTCAGCAGAAGCTTAGATACAGGGTAATTACAGAGGTAAAAAGTATATTTCTATAACTGAGATAAGGGGGCAGTCAGCAGAAGCTCAGATAAAAGGTAATTACAGAGGTAAAAAGTATATTTCTATAACTGAGATAAGGGGCAGTCAGCAGAAGCTTAGACACAAGGTAATTACAGAGGTAAAAAGTATATTTCTATAACTGAGATAAGGGGGCAGTCAGCAGAAGCTTAGACACAAGGTAATTACAGAGGTAAAAAGTATATTTCTATAACTGAGATAAGGGGTAGTCAGCAGAAGCTTAGACACAAGGTAATTACAGAGGTAACAAGTATATTTCTATAACTGAGATGAGGTGCAGTCAGCAGAAGCTTAGACACAAGGCAATTACAGAGGTAAAAAGTATATTTCTATAACTGAGATAAGGGGGCAGTCAGCAGAAGCTTAGGCACAAGGTAATTACAGAGGTAAAAAGTATATTTCTATAACTGAGATAAGGGGCAGTCAGCAGAAGCTTATGCACAAGGTAATAACAGAGGTAAAAAGTATATTTCTATAACTGAGATAAGGGGCAGTCAGCAGAAGCTTAGACACAAGGTAATTACAGAGGTAAAAAGTATATTTCTATAACTGAGATAAGGGGCAGTCTGCAGAGGCTTAGACACAAGGTCATTACAGAGGTAAAAAGTATATTTCTATAACTCTGTTGGGTATGCAAAGCTGCGGAATGGGTAATAAAGGAATTATCTATCTTTTAAACAATAACATGGCCAGTGATCAGTGGGGTTTGTGTGACAGTCGCTCCTGATTGGCTTACACGCTGTGCCCTGCTCACGAGCTGCAAGGCTTTCAATTGCTTCCGGGAAGCATTTTACCAATGTGTTTAACACCAGTCACTAGTGCAAAAATAACATGTAGCAAATTACTGATATTAATACTTGTATTAGAATGCCCCTCACATTGTTTATTTACACGAGCTAAACTACCAGCTCAGGGCCACCTGTGTTCCACGCATCATGTCATTGTGTTTAGCGTTATTTATATGTTTGTGCCTGTGCCTGTGCCTGTGCCTGTGCACTGCTAAATGCTGCTTTTCCTGCCCTGTGAGCCAAGCCTTGTGCACATCTATCACTGATATTCTCTCATTATTGCTGGGGCTTGTAGGGATTCCTATTTGTCTACAGCTATACTGTAGAGAGAGCAGAGACCTCAGATATTGATCTACCTGGGTGGTCTGTGCCTTTAAGGCAATATTTTACCAAACCTAGCAGCTGCCTGTAAGTGTTAGTTAAATGGTATCTGGGGACTCTGTGGCATAAAGGTGTCATGTTTAATTTCAGTTATGTATCAATTTAACAATCAGAGTAAGGATCACACAGCGGTAGAACCTGTACACCCAGGAACTACTGCAAATAGATAGACTGAATCTGTATGGTTTAACCCATTGGCTGCTAGAAAGTTTTGCAATCCAAAGGATGGCCCTGGAGGTTTGTGAAGGGTGTGGTTAACAGGTCTTTGGGACTAGGGCAGTCCATGAATGGGAAGAATTAAGAGGGAAGGACTGTGACAATCCTGCAATACCCAAGAGAGGCCTCGCTTCCACTGAGTCGTTAAAAATGGAGCCGTAAGCTACCGAAGCGGCCGACAGCTAAAAGTAATTTACGGCTGCATTTTAGTACCAGGTTTCCATTGAAAAGATTAGCGTGTTGCGCGCAGTCGCTCTTTTCGTGTAGCTGTAAGTTAACGTTGTGTTAACGCTTCCATCTGACGTCGGATTTCTTGAAAATCAATTAGTTGCTAAGGTAACCCGACCTTACGCTATAGAATTAACGTTTAACGTCCGTGCTTCTTACCTGTGATCGCCTCTCAAGAAAAATAAAAAAACACTTATCCATATTTTTAATAATCAAATACTATTTTCTAATATAATTATATTTAACACTTCATAAATATAAGTAATATTTCTTGCTGCCCTAGGCATAGGTCTAGTTTGCATTCTGTAGATATGTTCTTGCATATATTATTATATTTAAATATATACTGATATTTCTATTAGAATATAAGTTCAACTATTTCTATACATGAGACAACAATAAATATTACTTATAACAATTTATTTCTACATTAAAACACTTGCATTATTTGCAAGTTTTATAATTTCAATAGAAAATAGGTCTCAAAAAGCACAATTTTCCTCTTTTACACCTAGTTGAGCTGGGGGTAATATATCTCAATGTATCGACAGCCTCCGACAATGTATTAACGGTTAGCGCTTTCAATGGAAACCTGGTATAATATATCGATTAACGGCTTCTATTACTTTCTATGGGACGCGAAAATCTTTTCGGCAGCCGAAGTCCGGCAGCCGATATTGAGGTATAACGCGCCATTGGAAACAGTCGTTAAACGCTATTGCTTTCGACAGCATATTTAACGGTTTGCGAGTGCACGCAAACTGAATTACGACTCAATGGAAGCGAGGCCTGAGTTGGGAGCTCTGATACTGTAAAGGACCAGAAGAATGCTCAGAATGTGCACCAGAATGTTGTCTGCATTCAACAGACATACAGCACAAACAAACAGCACCCATACAGACATACAGCACAAACACACTGCACCCATACAGACATACAGCACAAACACACTGCACCCATACAGACATTCAGCACAAACACACTGCACCCATACAGACATACAGCACAAACACACTGCACCTATACAGACATACAGCACAAACACATTGCACCCATACAGACATACAGCACAAACACACAGCACCCATACAGACATACAGCACAAACACACTGCACCCATACAGACATTCAGCACAAACACACTGCACCCATACAGACATACAGCACAAACACACTGCACCCATGCAGACATACAGCACAAACACACAGCATACATACAGACATACAGCACAAATACACTGCACCCATACAGACATACAGCACAAACACACAGCACCCATACAGACATACAGCACAAACACACAGCACCCATACAGACATACAGCACAAACACACAGCATACATACAGACATACAGCACAAACACACTGCACCCATACAGACATACAGCACAAACACACAGCACCCATACAGACATACAGCACAAACACACTGCACCCATACAGACATACAGCACAAACACACTGCACCCATACAGACATACAGCACAAACACACAGCATACATACAGACATACAGCACAAATACACTGCACCCATACAGACATACACCACAAACACACTGCACCCATACAGACATACAGCACAAACACATTGCACCCATACAGACATACAGCACAAACACATAACACCCATACAGACATACACCAGCCACCTAAACACAGCACCCATATAGAAATACAGCACAAACACACAGCACCCATACAGAAATACAGCACAAACACACTGCACCCATAGAGACATACAGCACAAACACACTGCACCCATACAGACATACAGCACAAACACACTGCACCCATACAGACAAACAGCACAAACACACTGCACCTATACAGACAAACAGCACAAACACACTGCACCCATACAGACAAACAGCACAAACACATAGCACCCATAGAGACATACAGCACAAACACACAGCACCCTAACAGACATACAACACACACACACTGCACCCATACAGACAAACAGCACAAACACATAGCATCCATACAGACATACAGCACAAACACACTGCACCCATACAGACATACAGCACAAACACACTGCACCCATACAGACATACAGCACAAACACACTGCATCCATACAGACATACAGCACAAACACACAGCATCCATACAGACATACAGCACAAACACACAGCACCCATACAGACATACAGCACAAACACACAGCACCTATACAGACATACAGCACAAACACACTGCACACATACAGACATACAGCACAAACACACTGCACACATACAGACATACAGCACAAACACACAGCACCCATACAGACATACAGCACAAACACACAGCACCTATACAGACATACAGCACAAACACACTGCACCAATACAGACATACAGCACAAACAAACAGCACCCATACAGACATACAGCACAAACACACAGCACCCATACAGACATACAGAACAAACAGATAGCACCCATAAAGACATACAGCACAAACACATAGCACCCATAGAGAAATACAGCACAAACACATAGCACCCATAGAGAAATACAGCACAAACACACAGCAGACATACAGCACAAACACACAGCATCCATAGAGACATACAGCACAAACACAATGCATCCATACAGACATACAGCACAAACACACAGCACCCATACAGACATAGAGCACAAACACACAGCATCCATACAGACATACAGCACAAAAACATAGCACCCAAGCAGACATACAGCACAAACACACTGCACCCATACAGACATACAGCACAAACACACAGCATCCATACAGACATACAGCACAAAAACATAGCACCCAAGCAGACATACAGCACAAACACACTGCACCCATACAGACATACAGCACAAACACACAGCACCCATACAGACATACAGCACAAACACACTGCACCCATACAGACATACAGCACACACACACTGCACCCTAACAGACATACAGCACAAACACACTGCACCCATACAGACATACAGCACAAACACATAGCATCCATACAGACATACAGCACAAACACACAGCACCTATACAGACATACAGCACAAACACATAGCACCCATACAGACATACAGCACAAACACACTGCACCCATACAGACATACAGCACAAACACATAGCATCCATACAGACATACAGCACACACACACTACACCCATACAGACATACAGCACAAACACACTGCAGTGACTGCACCCATACAGACATACAGCACAAATACACTGCACCCATACAGACATACAGCACAAACACATAGCATCCATACAGACATACAGCACACACACACTGCACCCATACAGACATACAGCACAAACACATTGCACCCATACAGACATACAGCACAAACACACAGCACCTATACAGACATACAGCACAAACACACAGCATCAATACAGACATACAGCACAAACACACAGCATTCATACAGACATACAGCACAAACACACTGCACCCATACAGACATACAGCACAAACACACTGCACACATACAGACATACAGCACAAACACACTGCATCCATACAGACATACAGCACAAACACACAGCACCCATACAGACATACAGCACAAACACACAGCACCCATACAGACATACAGCACAAACACACAGCACCCATACAGACACACAGCCCAAACACACTGCACCCATACAGACATACAGCACAAACACACTGCACCCATACAGACATACAGCACAAACACACAACACCTATACAGACATACAGCACAAACACACAGCACCCATACAGACATACAGCACAAACACACAGCATCCATACAGACATACAGCACAAACACACTGCACACATACAGACATACAGCACAAACACAAAGCACCTATACAGACATACAGCACAAACACACAGCACCTATACAGACATACAGCACAAACACACTGCACACATACATACATACAGCACAAATGCACAGCACCAATACAGACATACAGCACAAACACACTGCACCAATACAGACATACAGCACAAACACACTGCACCCATACAGACATACAGCACAAACACACAGCACCCATACAGACATACAGCACAAACACATAGCATCCATACAGACATACAGCACAAACACACTGCACCCATACAGACATACAGCACAAACACACAGCACCCATACAGACATACAGCACAAACACACTGCACCCATACAGACATACAGCACAAACACATAGCATCCATACAGACATACAGCACAAAAACACAGCACCCATACAGACATACAGCACAAACACACTGCACCCATACAGACATACAGCACAAACACACTGCATCCATACAGACATACAGCACAAACACACAGCATCCATACAGACATACAGCACAAACACACAGCACCCATACAGACATACAGCACAAACACACAGCACCTATACAGACATACAGCACAAACACACTGCACACATACAGACATACAGCACAAACACACTGCACACATACAGACATACAGCACAAACACACAGCACCCATACAGACATACAGCACAAACACACAGCACCTATACAGACATACAGCACAAACACACTGCACCAATACAGACATACAGCACAAACAAACAGCACCCATACAGACATACAGCACAAACACACAGCACCCATACAGACATACAGAACAAACAGATAGCACCCATAAAGACATACAGCACAAACACATAGCACCCATAGAGAAATACAGCACAAACACATAGCACCCATAGAGAAATACAGCACAAACACACAGCAGACATACAGCACAAACACACAGCATCCATAGAGACATACAGCACAAACACAATGCATCCATACAGACATACAGCACAAACACACAGCACCCATACAGACATAGAGCACAAACACACAGCATCCATACAGACATACAGCACAAAAACATAGCACCCAAGCAGACATACAGCACAAACACACTGCACCCATACAGACATACAGCACAAACACACAGCATCCATACAGACATACAGCACAAAAACATAGCACCCAAGCAGACATACAGCACAAACACACTGCACCCATACAGACATACAGCACAAACACACAGCACCCATACAGACATACAGCACAAACACACTGCACCCATACAGACATACAGCACACACACACTGCACCCTAACAGACATACAGCACAAACACACTGCACCCATACAGACATACAGCACAAACACATAGCATCCATACAGACATACAGCACAAACACACAGCACCTATACAGACATACAGCACAAACACATAGCACCCATACAGACATACAGCACAAACACACTGCACCCATACAGACATACAGCACAAACACATAGCATCCATACAGACATACAGCACACACACACTACACCCATACAGACATACAGCACAAACACACTGCAGTGACTGCACCCATACAGACATACAGCACAAATACACTGCACCCATACAGACATACAGCACAAACACATAGCATCCATACAGACATACAGCACACACACACTGCACCCATACAGACATACAGCACAAACACATTGCACCCATACAGACATACAGCACAAACACACAGCACCTATACAGACATACAGCACAAACACACAGCATCAATACAGACATACAGCACAAACACACAGCATTCATACAGACATACAGCACAAACACACTGCACCCATACAGACATACAGCACAAACACACTGCACACATACAGACATACATCACAAACACACTGCATCCATACAGACATACAGCACAAACACACAGCACCCATACAGACATACAGCACAAACACACAGCACCCATACAGACATACAGCCCAAACACACTGCACCCATACAGACATACAGCACAAACACACTGCACCCATACAGACATACAGCACAAACACACAACACCTATACAGACATACAGCACAAACACACAGCACCCATACAGACATACAGCACAAACACACAGCATCCATACAGACATACAGCACAAACACACTGCACACATACAGACATACAGCACAAACACAAAGCACCTATACAGACATACAGCACAAACACACAGCACCTATACAGACATACAGCACAAACACACTGCACACATACATACATACAGCACAAATGCACAGCACCAATACAGACATACAGCACAAACACACTGCACCAATACAGACATACAGCACAAACACACTGCACCCATACAGACATACAGCACAAACACACAGCACCCATACAGACATACAGCACAAACACATAGCATCCATACAGACATACAGCACAAACACACTGCACCCATACAGACATACAGCACAAACACACAGCACCCATACAGACATACAGCACAAACACACTGCACCCATACAGACATACAGCACAAACACATAGCATCCATACAGACATACAGCACAAAAACACAGCACCCATACAGACATACAGCACAAACACACAGAAATACAGCATAAACACACAGCACCCATACAGACATACAGCACCCACACAGACATACAGCACAAACACACTGCACACATGCAGACATACAGCACAAACACACAGCACCCATACAGACATACAGACCAAACACACTGCACCCATACAGACATACAGCACAAACACACAGCACCCATACAGACATACAGAACAAACACACTGCACCCATACAGATATACAGCACAAACACACAGCACCCATACAGACATACAGCACAAACACACTGCACCCGTACAGACATACAGCACAAACACACTGCACCCATAAAGACATACAGCACAAACACACAGCATCCATACAGACATACAGCACAAACACACAGCACCTATACAGACATAAAGCACAAACACACAGCACCTATACAGACATACAGCACAAACACACTGCACCCATACAGACATACAGCACAAACACACAGCACCTATACAGACATACAGCACAAACACACTGCACACATACAGACATACAGCACAAACACACAGCACCTATACAGACATACAGCACAACCACACAGCACCTATACAGACATACAGCACAAACACACTGCACACATACAGACATACAGCACAAACTCACTGCACCCATACAGACATACAGCACAAACACACAGCACCCAAACAGACATACAGCACAAACACACAGCACCCATACAGACATACACCAGCCAACTAAACACAGCAAATACAGACAGACATAAAGCACACATAGCACCCTTACAGACATACAGCACAAACACACAGCATCCATACAGACATACAGCACAACCACACAGCACCTATACAGACATACAGCACAAACACACTGCACACATACAGACATACAGCACAAACTCACTGCACCCATACAGACATACAGCACAAACACACAGCACTCATACAGACATACAGCACAAACGCACAGCACCCATACAGACATACAGCACAAACGCACAGCACCCATACAGACATACAGCACAAACACACAGCACCCATACAGACATACAGAACAAACGCACAGCACCCATACAGACATACAGCACAAACGCACAGCACCCATACAGACATACAGCACAAACACACTGCACCCATACAGACATACAGCACAAACACACTGCACCCATACAGACATACAGCACAAACACACAGCACCCATACAGACATACAGAACCAAAAACATACAGCACCAATACAGACATACAGCACCCAATCAGACATACAGCACAAACACACTGCACCCATACAGACATACAGCACAAACACACTGCACACATACAGACATACAGCACAAACGCACAGCACCCATACAGACATACAGCACAAACGCACAGCACCCATACAGACATACAGCACACACACACAGCACACATACAGACATACAGCACAAACAAACAGCACCCATACAGACATACAGCACAAACACACTGCACCCATACAGACATACAGCACAAACACACAGCACCAATACAGAGATACAGTACAAACACACAGCACCCATACAGACATACAGCCCCCATACAGACATACAGCACAAACACACTGCACACATACAGACATACAGCACAAACACACTGCACCCATACAGATATACCGCACAACACACTGCACCCATACAGACATACAGCACAAACACACTGCACCCATACTGACATACAACACAAACACACAGCATCCATACAGACATACAGCACAAACACACTGCACCCAAACAGACATACAGCACAAACACACAGCACCCATACAGACATACACCAGCCAACTAAACACAGCAAATACAGACAGACATAAAGCACACATAGCACCCTTACAGACATACAGCACAAACACACAGCATCCATACAGACATACAGCACAAACACACTGCACCCAAACAGACATACAGCACAAACACACAGCATCCATACAGACATACAGCACAAACACACTGCACCCATACAGACATACAGCACAAACACACAGCACCCATACAGACATACACCAGCCAACTAAACACAGCACCTATTCAGACATAAAGCACACATAGCACCCTTACAGACATACAGCACACACACAGCGCCCATACAGACATACAGCACAAACACACAGCATCCATACAGACATACAATACAAGCACACTTCACCCATACAGACATACAGCACAAACACACTGCATCCATACAGACATACAGCACAAACACACAGCATCCATACAGACATACAGCACAAACACACAGCACCCATACAGACATACACCAGCCAACTAAGCACAGCACCCATACAGACATAAATCACACATAGCACCCATACAGACATACAGCTCACACACACACAGCCACCATACAGACATACACCAGCCAACTAAACACAGCACCCACACAGAAATACAGCACAAACAGACAGCATCCATACAGACATACAGCACAAACACACAACACCCATACAGACATACAGCACAAACACACAGCACCCATACAGACATATCGCACAGACACACAGCACCCATATAGACATACAGCACAAACACACAGTACCCATACAGACATACACCAGCCACCTTAACACAGCACCCATACAGAAATACAGCACAAACACACAGCACCCATACAGACATACAGCAAAAACACACAGCACCCATACAGACATACAGCACAAACACACAGCACCCATACAGAAATACACCAGCCACCTTAACACAGCACCCTTACAGAAATACAGCACAAACACACAGCACCCATACAGACATGCACCAGCCAACTAAACACAGCACCCATACAGCACACACACGCACAGCACCCATACAGACATACACCAGTGACCTAAACACAGCACCCATACAGACATACAACACACACAGCACCCTTAAAGATATACAGCACAAACACACAGCACCCATACAGACATGCACCAGCCAACTAAACACAGCACCCATACAGCACACACACGCACAGCACCCATACAGACATACACCAGTGACCTAAACACAGCACCCATACAGACATACAGCACACACAGCACCCATGCAGACATACACCAGCCACCTAAACACAGCACCCATACAGACATACAGCACACACACACTTCACCCATGCAGACATACACCAGCCAACTAAACACAACACCCATACAGAAATACAGCACAAACACACTGCACCATACAGACATACACCAGCCAACTAAACTCAACACCCAAACAGAAATACACCAGCCAACTAAAGACAGCACCCATACAGAAATTCAGCACACACAGCACCCATAGAGCTATACAGCACAAACACACATCACCCATACAGACATACACCAGCCAACTAAGCACAGCACCCATACAGACATAAATCACACATAGCACCCATACAGACATACAGCTCACACACACAGCCACCATACAGACATACACCAGCCAACTAAACACAGCACCCACACAGAAATACAGCACAAACAGACAGCATCCATACAGACATACAGCACAAACACACAGCACCCATACAGTCATATCGCACAGACACACAGCACCCATATAGACATACAGCACAAACACACAGCACCCATACAGACATACACCAGCCACCTTAACACATCACCCATACAGAAATACAGCACAAACACACAGCACCCATACAGACATACCGCACAACACACGAGCACCCATACAGATATACACCAGCCAACTAAACACAGAACCCATACAGAAATACAAAAGCCAACTAATAACAGTACTCATACAGACATACAATACACACAGCACCCATAAAGATATACAGCACAAACACACAGCACCCATACAGACATGCACCAGCCAACTAAACATTGCACCCATACAGCACACACACACACAGCACCCATACAGACATACCGCACAACACACAAGCACCCATACAGACATACACCAGCCAACTAAACACAGAACCCATACAGAAATACACCAGCCAACTAAACACAGTACTCATACAGCACAAACACACAGCACCCATACAGACATGCACCAGCCAACTAAACACAGCACCCATACAGCACACACACACACAGCACCCATACAGACATACACCAGTGACCTAAACACAGCACCCATGCAGACATACACCAGCCACCTAAACACAGCACCCATACAGACATACAACACACACACACTTCACCCATGCAGACATACACCAGCCAACTAAACACAACACCCATACAGAAATACAGCACAAACACACTGCACCATACAGACATACACCAGCCAACTAAACACAACACCCATACAGAAATACACCAGCCAACTAAAGACAGCACCCATACAGAAATACAGCACACACAGCACCCATAGAGCTATACAGCACAAACACACATCACCCATACAGACATACACCAGTCAACTAAACACTGCACCCATACAGACATACAGCACCCATACAGACAGACAGCACACACAAAACACACACACAGCACCCATACAGACATACACCAGCCACCTAAACACAGTACCCAAACAGACATACAGCACACACAGCACCCATACAGACATACACCAGCCACCTAAACACAGCACCTATATAGACATACAGCACACACACACACACACACACACACACACAAGGCACCCATACGGACATACAGCACACACAGCACCCATAGAGATATACAGCACAAACACACAGCACCCATACAGACATACACCAGCCAACTACACATAGCACCCATACAGACATACAGCACACACACAGCAACCATACAGACATACAGCAGACACAACAGCCATACAGACATACAGCACAAACACACAGCACCCATTCAGACATACAGCACACATACAGACATACAGCACACACACACAGCACCCATACAGACATACAGAACACACACAGCACACATACAAACATACAACACAAACACACAGCACCCATACAGACATACAGCACAAACACATATTACCCATACAGACATACAGCACACACAGCACCCATACAGACATACAGCACACACAGCACCAATACAGACATACAGCACAAACAGATAGCACACATACAGACATACAGCACAAGCACACTGCACCCATACAGACATACAGCACAAACACACTGCATCCATACAGACATACAGCACAAACACACAGCATCCATACAGACATACACCAGCCAACTAAGCACAGCACCCATAGAGACATAAATCACACATAGCACCCATACAGACATACAGCTCACACACACAGCACCCATACAGACATACACCAGCCAACTAAACACAGCACCTATACAGACATAAAGCACACATAGCACCCTTACAGACATACAGCACACACACAGCGCCCATACAGACATACAGCACAAACACATAACACCCATACAGACATACAGCACAAACACACAGCACCCATACAGACATACAGCACAAATACACAGCACCCATACAGACATACAGAACAAACAGATAGCACCCAGACAGACATACAGCACACACACACACACACAGCACCCATAGAGACATACAGCACAAACACACTGCACCCATACTGACATACAACACAAACACACTGCACCCATACTGACATACAACACAAACACACTGCACCCATACTGACATACAACACAAACACACAGCACCCATACTGACATACAGCACAAACACACTGCACCCATACTGACATACAACACAAACACACAGCATCCATACTGACATACAGCACAAACACACAGCATCCATACAGACATACAGCACAAACACACTGCACCCAAACAGACATACAGCACAAACACACAGCACCCATACAGACATACAGCACAAACACACAGCATCCATACAGACATACAGCACAAACACACTGCACCCATACAGACATACAGCACAAACACACAGCATCCATACAGACATACAGCACAAACACACAGCATCAATACAGACATACAGCACAAACACACTGCACCCATAAAGATATACAGCACAAACACACTGCACCCATAGAGACATATACCAGCCAACTAAACACAGCACCTATACAGACATAAAGCATACATAGCACCCTTACAGACATACACCAGCCAACTAAACACAGCACCTATACAGACATACAACACAAGCACACTTCACCCATACAGACATACAGCACAAACACACTGCACCCATACAGACATACAGCACAAACACACAGCATCCATACAGACATACAGCACAAGCACACTTCACCCATACAGACATACAGCACAAACACACAGCATCCATACAGACATACAGCACAAACACACTGCACCCATACAGACATACACCAGCCAACTAAACACAACACCCATACAGAAATACAGCACAAACACACTGCACCCATACAGACATACAGCACAAACACACTGCACCCATACAGACATACAGCACAAACACACTGCACCCATACATACATACAGCACAAGCACACTTCACTCATACAGACATACAGCACAAACACACTGCATCCATACAGACATACAGCACAAACACACAGCACCTATACAGACATACAACACAAGCACACTTCACCCATACAGACATACAGCACAAACACACTGCACCCATACAGACATACAGCACAAACACACAGCATCCATACAGACATACAGCACAAACACACTGCACCTATACAGACATACAGCACAAACACACTGCACCTATACAGACATACAGCACAAACACACTGCACCCATACAGACATACAGCACAAACACACTGCACCCATACAGACATACAGCACAAACACACTGCACCTATACAGACATACAGCACAAACACACTGCACCTATACAGACATACAGCACAAACACACTGCACCCATACAGACATACAGCACAAACACACAGCATCCATACAGACATACACCAGCCAACTAAGCACAGCACCCATACAGACATAAATCACACATAGCACCCATACAGACATACAGCTCACGCACACAGCCACCATACAGACATACACCAGCCAACTAAACACAGCACCCACACAGAAATACAGCACAAACAGACAGCATCCTTACAGACATACAGCACAAACACACAGCACCCATACAGACATATCGCACAGACACACAGCACCCATATAGACATACAGCACAAACACACAGCACCCATACAGACATACACCAGCCACCTTAACACAGCACCTATACAGAAATACAGCACAAACACACAGCACCCATACAGACATACAGCACAAACACACAGCACCCATACAGACATACAGCAAAAACACACAGCACCCATACAGACATACAGCACAAACACACAGCACCCATACAGACATACCGCACAACACACGAGCACCCATACAGACATACACCAGCCAACTAAACACAGAACCCATACAGAAATACACCAGCCAACTAAACACAGTACTCATACAGACATACAACACACACAGCACCCATAAAGATATACAGCACAAACACACAGCACCCATACAGACATGCACCAGCCAACTAAACACAGCACCCATACAGCACACACACACACAGCACCCATACAGACATACACCAGTGACCTAAACACAGAACCCATACAGAAATACACCAGCCAACTAAACACAGAACCCATACAGAAATACACCAGCCAACTAAACACAGTACTCATACAGACATACAACACACACAGCACCCATAAAGATATACAGCACAAACACACAGCACCCATAAAGACATGCACCAGCCAACTAAACACAGCACCC
The DNA here is from genome assembly GCF_027579735.1 of Bombina bombina. Taxonomy (NCBI): domain Eukaryota; kingdom Metazoa; phylum Chordata; class Amphibia; order Anura; family Bombinatoridae; genus Bombina; species Bombina bombina. The sequence continues at coordinate 1,578,602,743 of NC_069499.1, forward strand.
ATACAGCACACAAACACACAGCACCCATACGGACATACAGAACAAACAGATAGCACCCAGACAGACATACAGCACACACACACACACACAGCACCCGTAGAGACATACAGCACAAACACACTGCACCCATACTGACATACAACACAAACACACTGCACCCATACTGACATACAACACAAACACACTGCACCCATACTGACATACAACACAAACACACAGCACCCATACTGACATACAGCACAAACACACTGCACCCATACTGACATACAACACAAACACACAGCATCCATACTGACATACAGCACAAACACACAGCATCCATACAGACATACAGCACAAACACACTGCACCCAAACAGACATACAGCACAAACACACAGCACCCATACAGACATACAGCACAAACACACAGCATCCATACAGACATACAGCACAAACACACTGCACCCATACAGACATACAGCACAAACACACAGCATCCATACAGACATACAGCACAAACACACAGCATCAATACAGACATACAGCACAAACACACTGCACCCATAAAGATATACAGCACAAACACACTGCACCCATAGAGACATATACCAGCCAACTAAACACAGCACCTATACAGACATAAAGCATACATAGCACCCTTACAGACATACACCAGCCAACTAAACACAGCACCTATACAGACATACAACACAAGCACACTTCACCCATTCAGACATACAGCACAAACACACTGCACCCATACAGACATACAGCACAAACACACAGCATCCATACAGACATACAGCACAAGCACACTTCACCCATACAGACATACAGCACAAACACACAGCATCCATACAGACATACAGCACAAACACACTGCACCCATACAGACATACACCAGCCAACTAAACACAACACCCATACAGAAATACAGCACAAACACACTGCACCCATACAGACATACAGCACAAACACACTGCACCCATACAGACATACAGCACAAGCACACTTCACCCATACAGACATACAGCACAAACACACTGCATCCATACAGACATACAGCACAAACACACAGCACCTATACAGACATACAACACAAGCACACTTCACCCATACAGACATACAGCACAAACACACTGCACCCATACAGACATACAGCACAAACACACAGCATCCATACAGACATACAGCACAAGCACACTTCACCCATACAGACATACAGCACAAACACACTGCATCCATACAGACATACAGCACAAACACACAGCATCCATACAGACATACAGCACAAACACACTGCACCTATACAGACATACAGCACAAACACACTGCACCTATACAGACATACAGCACAAACACACTGCACCCATACAGACATACAGCACAAACACACTGCACCCATACAGACATACAGCACAAACACACTGCACCTATACAGACATACAGCACAAACACACTGCACCTATACAGACATACAGCACAAACACACTGCACCCATACAGACATACAGCACAAACACACAGCATCCATACAGACATACACCAGCCAACTAAGCACAGCACCCATACAGACATAAATCACACATAGCACCCATACAGACATACAGCTCACGCACACAGCCACCATACAGACATACACCAGCCAACTAAACACAGCACCCACACAGAAATACAGCACAAACAGACAGCATCCTTACAGACATACAGCACAAACACACAGCACCCATACAGACATATCGCACAGAGACACAGCACCCATATAGACATACAGCACAAACACACAGCACCCATACAGACATACACCAGCCACCTTAACACAGCACCTATACAGAAATACAGCACAAACACACAGCACCCATACAGACATACAGCACAAACACACAGCACCCATACAGACATACAGCAAAAACACACAGCACCCATACAGACATACAGCACAAACACACAGCACCCATACAGACATACCGCACAACACACGAGCACCCATACAGACATACACCAGCCAACTAAACACAGAACCCATACAGAAATACACCAGCCAACTAAACACAGTACTCATACAGACATACAACACACACAGCACCCATAAAGATATACAGCACAAACACACAGCACCCATACAGACATGCACCAGCCAACTAAACACAGCACCCATACAGCACACACACACACAGCACCCATACAGACATACACCAGTGACCTAAACACAGCACCCATACAGACATACAGCACACACAGCACCCATGCAGACATACACCAGCCACCTAAACACAGCACCCATACAGACATACAGCACACACACACTTCACCCATGCAGACATACACCAGCCAACTAAACACAACACCCATACAGAAATACAGCACAAACACACAGCACCATACAGACATACACCAGCCAACTAAACACAACACCCATACAGAAATACACCAGCCAACTAAAGACAGCACCCATACAGAAATACAGCACACACAGCACCCATAGAGCTATACAGCACAAACACACATCACCCATACAGACATACACCAGCCAACTAAACACTGCACCCATACAGACATACAGCACCCATACAGACAGACAGCACACACAAAACACACACACACAGCACCCATACAGACATACACCAGCCACCTAAACACAGCACCCAAACAGACATACAGCACACACAGCACCCATACAGACATACACCAGCCACCTAAACACAGCACCTATATAGACATACAGCACACACACACACACACACACAAGGCACCCATACGGACATACAACACACACAGCACCCATAGAGATATACAGCACAAACACACAGCACCCATACAGACATACACCAGCCAACTAAGCACAGCACCCATACAGACATAAATCACACATAGCACCCATACAGACATACAGCTCACACACACAGCACCCATACAGACATACACCAGCCAACTAAACACAGCACCTATACAGACATAAAGCACACATAGCACCCTTACAGATATACAGCACACACACAGCGCCCATACAGACATACAGCACAAACACATAACACCCATACAGACATACAGCACAAACACACAGCACCCATACAGACATACAGCACAAACACACAGCACCCATACAGACATACAGAACAAACAGATAGCACCCAGACAGACATACAGCACACACACACACACAGCACCCGTACAGACATACAGCACAAACACACTGCACCCATACTGACATACAACACAAACACACAGCATCCATACTGACATACAGCACAAACACGAAGAATGGTTTGATATTGCAGCGCTAAGAAATACCCTAAGCTGTGAAACACAAAAAGGGGTCTAACCAATCCCCTAAAGGGACAGAATCTAAAAACAATGATAGTGATCACAGCGCCAAACGGCCTAAGGATAAGTGCACAAACACGTCGGGGAAGGCTGAATAAATTTATTGTATACAAAGTGGTACTGATAAAATTAATATTAATATGAACAAGAGTTAAAATTGCAATAAAAATAAACACAGAAAACTAAAAACCAAATATTTAAAATAAACACAAAAATAATCACAAAAATAATACTAAAATAATTTGCCAGTTGTTGGGGGAAACTATTACGTTAACCCCGCTGGCAACAATGTGAATAGGCTAAAAAAGTATACTAAGACACAGTGGTACAGTAAGACCCTTCCTAAAGGTAGGTGTATCCGGGTATATCTAACCGTGGGTGAGCACGGTCGAATACCACTTGCTAGATCAAACCGTTAAATGATGGCAGCAATAAACGTTGATGACACCGTTTAAGGGCCTAGAGCCTGATAAGTAAAGTGCTAGAGATGTAGCACGATAGATGTCAGTGGGATTATGGATCCATATCCAAGGATTTGGCCGCAGTGAAGATCCTAAAATCGGAGTGCTTGACAGTTGCCGCACTCGAATTGGAGTCTTAGAAGCTAACCCCTGTTTGCAAGAGGGTCTAACTAACCAGTTAGTGCTAAGCGAGTAGCAAAAAAATCAAACAGTAAACAGTGGGTACAAATATAAATAGGTAGAGTAAGCAGTGATAGCAATAAAAAATCTAAGCGATAATTACATAAATCTGTACATAATTGTTTAGTGGACCGAGTGGGAGAAATGCAGAATAAGTGGTACAAAAAAATCTAGTGCTAATTCCACAGATCGTGTACAATAATCCACAAAGCAAAAAAGTGGTATTCAACAAAGGATAACAATGAGCCTTGCAGTGCAAAAGTGCAGGCGAAAAAATATGTGTGTGAGCAGAGTCAATTCAAAATCTGTGACAATAAAAAGTAACAATCATAAAAAAGGATTCAATAAAATATCGTGCAGTGCCCTGAATAATCCAAAGAAGCTTCTGTTGGGCCCAAAAAAGGAAAAAGAAAAAGGGTGAGGAAAAAATGATGAGGAAAAAATGAGGAGTACAAGATTAATTCAAATGTCAGTATGTCAGTAAAAGAGTTATAAACAGACAACAGTCTATTACAGACCACAGTCTATTAGCCAGTTATGGAAGTTCCATTATAGGTCTTTATCCATATGAAAAAAAGGTAGTGGTAGCTGGAAAAGGGTTATCCAGGAAATCCTTTGGACAGTCCAGCTGTGAAAATATCGTTGATCCCTAGAAACAAAGATAAAACATAGAGTGGCAAAGTTTTCTAAATGAAGAATAATCAGAAAGATGCTTACCAATGTGTCGTCTACGCGTTTCGGTCCTCACAAGACCTTTATCAAGACTGGTTCATTGGTAAGCTTAAGCATCTTTAAATAGGCCTACTAATTTAGTAACCGGAAGTAGCTCATTCTACTTCCGGTTTTCCGCTATTTACAATGACCGTTATTTCCTCATTAGGGATACTCTTATGTGTTTGGCACTTAATATTTTAACATTTTAACATTCTGCTAATGGGTAATAAATATATATCTCCTTGTTATTCATTCACAATTTGTTATCCGACATCGATTGTATGATGTCACTTCCGGTAAGTATTGCCAGGTGTCATTTCCGGTTGGTATTGACAGGTATAAACAAACCCGGTTCCACTTCCGGTTGTCATTTATTGAGTTGACAGGGGAAAGGGGCTAAAAGCCTTGTTATATTCTTAATCTGTTGATTTGAACACGATTTAACACATACTCTCTGTCTTGCTAATATAGACTACATATTATAACATATAAAATGTATATTAGCGTTATCTCCATACAAAGACCCAGATGTTGAATTACAAAGAAGGTGGATGGACATATGTTAAAAAACTTTGTTAAACATTTTAAATATGAATAAATAAATATTAGTGAATATCTTAAATAGTAGAAGATTCCTGGCATATAGCCTGGGTTTTGCCGTAATCCCTTTGATATCTTAGAGTATTTTGTGTCTCGATTAGTTTAAAAGTAGGGACAGATAGTTGGACATTGTGGGCAGGGTACCCTTGTCTAACCTTGTGGATAGGGGACCCTTGTCTACCCTTTTTTGACACAAAGTCGTTTGTGTGTCTGCAGGTAGTGATTGTCTGCTTAGTAGACTAATACACATACATAAGTTAATCTCCCAGATTATTAACATCGTGATTCTATTACATGTAGTGAAACATCTTTATTTCAATCACCATACAGTTTTCGTGTGGAGTTGAGTTTGAAAGAGCATCGATTATGGTGAGAACTTATCTAACTTGTATACACTAATCACAATCCGGATAGGAGAATAGTACATGTCTCGGATGGTTGTTACTCCTTAGAGAACAGCAGAGACTGATCTATAGTTGAGGATGATAAAGCCAATAGGAACATAGTGGCTCCTTGCTTGTTACCTTAGTTTCTGAGATTGAGTTTCGAGTAGTACTAGAAAAGGCTAAACGGATGCTTTCTTTATCTATACGTAAAGCATCTTAATTTCTAGATGGTGGATGTTCAAAAATAGGATTAATGTTCTGGGCTATTGGGTGGTTTTGGAAAAGTCGTGAATTAGTCACTAACAGTCGAGTCATGAACCTATATAGTGTGTCTTGTTTGATAAATATTTGATAGAGGTAGGTTTAAGGTTCATATTCATAAGGTGAGGGATGATCGGTTTAACCTTGCGAGTTCTCATTTGGGCGTGAGGTTATCAAGGTAGTTTAGTAAGAAGGGCGGTTTTAGTATGGTGTCATATGTGAGAGGGGACCATAAATTGATGTTGGTTATATCCAGTTGTATAATTTGGCGTTAGTTGAATAAATAAGTGAGGTCCTCTCTATTATTCAGACCTTTTGGATGAAGGCAGTCCATTAGAAAGATCCATTTGGATTCAGCTTTGAGGAGGGTCTTTTCAAAATCACCCCCTCTCCAATTTCTTAATACTTTCTGTATGCCCATAAATTTCATCTCTTGTATTTTTCCATTATGTTTCGTGGCAAAGTGTTTGTAGAGGATCGTGTCTTTATCCTGTTTCTCTATTAGCCGGATATGCTCTCTTAACCTATCTCTGAGGCTTCTTGAGGTTTGGCCAATATATTGAAGGCCACAGGAACACTCTATGAGGTAGATGATACCTGTATCTTGACATCTGATAAGGTCCTTGATCTTAAATTCTTCTCCAGTTTGCGTTGATTTAAATGTCTTTGTTTTAGTACCTCTTTTACAAGCTTTGCAGCTTATGCACGGGAAGAACCCTTTAATTGGGTCTCCTTGTAAACTTTGCATGCTGGATTTTTTCTTTCTTAGCAGGCTTGGAGCTAGTCTGTTTTTGAGATTCTCTGTTTTCTTATACACAAAACTTGGTTGGTCTGGTAGTTTATCTCCAATAATTTCATCGTTTTTCAACAGGTGCCAGTGTTTCTTGAAGATTGTTTCCATAATATGCCTGTTACTGCAATATTCAGTAATCATTGGTACATTAAGGGTTTCTTCTGTTCCTTGTTTTCTCCTCTCTTTGTATTTTATTAGTTCTTTTCTTTCCACCTTTCTTACTTCCTCTATCTTAAGGTCCAATTCTTCCTCTTTATAACCTCTTTCAATGAATTTTTCTTTCAGACGTATGGCTTGTTCTTCCCATTTTCTAGTGTTGGAACAGTTTTTTCGAACTCTCAGGAGTTGGCTTTTGGGAATGTTCTTTTTCCACTTTTCATGGTGGCAACTTTCGTAGTGTACGTAGTTGTTGCTATCGACTGTTTTAAAGTGTGTGCAAGTTTCCCATTTGTTGTTTTTTACTTCTATTTGTAGATCTAGAAAGACAATTTCCTTTATACTCCAAGTGTGTGTAAATTTGAGGTTCAGGCTGTTCTGGTTCATGATCTCGATCGTATAGAGTAGATCTTGTATTGAGCCTTTCCAGATGATTAAAATATCATCTATGTATCTGCGGTAGAGGACCAGGTCCGCGCTCGCTGGGCATGAGTCCCAGAAAATACTCTCCCATTTGCCCATATACAGGTTGGCATAGCTGGGCGCGAACCTGGTCCCCATCGCTGTGCCGCATATTTGTTGGTAGTAAACCCCCTCGTTACAAAAATAATTGTGCTGTAAGATGTATTGGATGCTATCCATTATAAATTTAGCCTGATCTTCTAGCATCTCTGGATCTTTCTTCAAAAACCAATTCACTGCTTCAAGTCCCTCTGTGTGTGGTATGCTGGTGTATAAAGCAGCGACGTCACAAGTTGCCATAATATATCCTTCTTCCCACGGAATTTCTTCCAATATATTTAAAACTTGGGTGGAGTCTCTCAGGTAAGATGGGAGGGCTCTTACATATTTCTGGAGATGTTGATCCACGTATTCTGACAAGTTGCTGGTGAGTGATCCAATTCCGGAGATAATTGGACGGCCAGGTGGTTCTTTGAGATTTTTGTGAATCTTGGGAAGGTGGTATATTATGGGTGTTATCGGATATTTGGTGTCCAAATAGCTATATTCTTTTTCATCCAATATACCTGATGATTTTGCTTTCTCTAGAAGTTCGTTTAGTTCTTCCTGGAACCTATTCACAGGGTCATTCCTGAGTTTTAGGTATGTCGTCTGATCATTGAGTAGGCGTTGGTTCTCTGCCATGTACTTCTCTCTATCTAGGATGACTATACCTCCACCTTTATCGGCTGGTTTTATCGTCAATTGGTTGTTCTCTAATCTTCTGATTGTTTCTGTATGTTGTTTTGATAAATTGGGTTTTATTCTTTTCAAGTTTTTTCGCTTGATATCTTTAATGTCTTTGGTGACCATTAGTTCAAATGCCTCAATGGCATTTCCTTTCGCATGAACAGGGTAGAACCTCGATTTTGGTTTTAACCCTGTATGTATATAAGGGTCCTCAGCAGTTGCTGACGTGTAGCTCCTTATTGGTGTCGGGTCTGATGGAGTTTTTAGAAAGTACCTCTTTAGGGTTAATTTTCGTATAAAGCTTTTTGTGTTCATGAATGCTTGAAATTTATCCATACTTCTTGCTGGAGCAAATGAGAGACCATATTTCAGAATCTCTCTTTCCTCTTTGTTGATTTCATAGGTACTGAGGTTAAAGATACCATCTCCAGTATTTTTATCGTTGTTTGGAGTTTCTGATGTAGTCGCTATCTGTATGGGTTCTTTATCGTCCCATGTCCTCTCTTTTTCATCATTTATTCCTGATTTCTTTTTTGTTGTTTTTTTACCTCCACGTTTTCCTCTGGTCTTTTTCTTTTGTTTTATTCCATTTGAGGTATCTTCCTCTGTTTTGTTTGTTTCTTCTATTTTGTTTGTTTGTCTTTTGCAGTTGGTGGATTCATCCTTAAAAAATTTGATGAAGAGGCAGTTTGATTTAGACTTGTTGAATTTATATCACCATTCTGTACTGTTCTGTTAGAGCCTTCATTTTGTCTGCAAACCATATATGGTTTTTTTGAAGGGTTTCCTGTCATGTGTTTCATAAGTACTTCTTTCATAATCACCATGCGTTCTTTCATTATCCCAATATACATGTCTCGATCCAGCATTGTGGTATTCGTTGCTTTGATCTTCTGTGTATCTTTGATTTCCGGAGTAATTCTGGGAATTGTTCCCTCTTTCTCCTCTATATTGGCGTCTGTGTGCCCTTCTGTAGTGCCATGTAGGATATTGTATTTGGCTTTGGTCATCTCTACCAATAAAATTGTTTCTATAGTTATTCCTATTGAATCTTTGATAGGGTACCTTAGCCCAAGGTCTATAAGGGCTATCATATTGTCTATAATATGGTTCTGGTCTGTAATGTTGCGACCCTCGCCACTGCTCATCCTCCCTTCTATAGTCAGGATTATCTCTATAGTTATTATTTCTATCCCATTCATATCTGTTGGGGCTATAGTCCGAATACATCCTGTCTCTTTGAAATCTATTTGTATTTGGTTTTTGTTGGCGCGATCTATTTTGCCTTAGATGTTGTGTGTGTTGGTTTGTCTCTTCAGGTAATCCTTCTTGTGTCGTATTACCATTAGGTTGGTCTATTGTGTCCCCCCCCATGGTTTCATTGGTTGGTGTGGGATCTGTAGTTTCAATGTTTTCGTTACCATGAATTCTTTTTCCATCTAGTTCTCTCTTTAGTTTTTTGCTTTTCTTAGTGATTACATCCTCCCTAATTTTTGTGACTTTTTTAACTAAATTTGTTTTCTTCTCAGAAATGTCAATCCCAGAATTTTCTAGGTTCATCAATATCTGTTCATCCTCTTTAATTTCGTTATCAGTTTCGTGTAGTAATTCGTCTCTATAATCAATAATGATATTCATTAAAGTGACAGAAGCAGTTGATAATGCTTCTGTCCATCTTTTGAAATATTTGGGTTTGGATATTGGGAAGGCACATTCTTTGAAGACCATTAGACCTTTAGGAATAATGTTGAGTTCAATACATTTCCTTAGAAATGATATATCAGCTTTGTACTTAACTTCTGATACTAATGATTTCTCTAGGTTTTTGAAGATGGTTTGGATATCCAAACAGTCATCTCCTTCTTTGTCTATAAGACATGCATCGAGGTCAATATCCTGCCTGATGTCTGTTAAGGTGTCCATACTGAAAGATTGTGAGTGTGTTCAAAGCTGCTGAAATATAGGTTAGAGCAGTAGGTCAAACAAGAAGAATGGTTTGATATTGCAGCGCTAAGAAATACCCTAAGCTGTGAAACACAAAAAGGGGTCTAACCAATCCCCTAAAGGGACAGAATCTAAAAACAATGATAGTGATCACAGCGCCAAACGGCCTAAGGATAAGTGCACAAACACGTCGGGGAAGGCTGAATAAATTTATTGTATACAAAGTGGTACTGATAAAATTAATATTAATATGAACAAGAGTTAAAATTGCAATAAAAATAAACACAGAAAACTAAAAACCAAATATTTAAAATAAACACAAAAATAATCACAAAAATAATACAAAAATAATTTGCCAGTTGGTGGGGGAAACTATTACGTTAACCCCGCTGGCAACAATGTGAATAGGCTAAAAAAGTATACTAAGACACAGTGGTACAGTAAGACCCTTCCTAAAGGTAGGTGTATCCGGGTATATCTAACCGTGGGTGAGCACGGTCGAATACCACTTGCTAGATCAAACCGTTAAATGATGGCAGCAATAAACGTTGATGACACCGTTTAAGGGCCTAGAGCCTGATAAGTAAAGTGCTAGAGATGTAGCACGATAGATGTCAGTGGGATTATGGATCCATATCCAAGGATTTGGCCGCAGTGAAGATCCTAAAATCGGAGTGCTTGACAGTTGCCGCACTCGAATTGGAGTCTTAGAAGCTAACCCCTGTTTGCAAGAGGGTCTAACTAACCAGTTAGTGCTAAGTGAGTAGCAAAAAAATCAAACAGTAAACAGTGGGTACAAATATAAATAGGTAGAGTAAGCAGTGATAGCAATAAAAAATCTAAGCGATAATTACATAAATCTGTACATAATTGTTTAGTGGACCGAGTGGGAGAAATGCAGAATAAGTGGTACAAAAAAATCTAGTGCTAATTCCACAGATCGTGTACAATAATCCACAAAGCAAAAAAGTGGTATTCAACAAAGGATAACAATGAGCCTTGCAGTGCAAAAGTGCAGGCGAAAAAATATGTGTGTGAGCAGAGTCAATTCAAAATCTGTGACAATAAAAAGTAACAATCATTAAAAAGGATTCAATAAAATATCGTGCAGTGCCCTGAATAATCCAAAGAAGCTTCTGTTGGGCCCAAAAAAGGAAAAAGAAAAAGGGTGAGGAAAAAATGATGAGGAAAAAATGAGGAGTACAAGATTAATTCAAATGTCAGTGTGTCAGTAAAAGAGTTATAAACAGACAACAGTCTATTACAGACCACAGTCTATTAGCCAGTTATGGAAGTTCCATTATAGGTCTTTATCCATATGAAAAAAAGGTAGTGGTAGCTGGAAAAGGGTTATCCAGGAAATCCTTTGGACAGTCCAGCTGTGAAAATATCGTTGATCCCTAGAAACAAAGATAAAACATAGAGTGGCAAAGTTTTCTAAATGAAGAATAATCAGAAAGATGCTTACCAATGTGTCGTCTACGCGTTTCGGTCCTCACAAGACCTTTATCAAGACTGGTTCATTGGTAAGCTTAAGCATCTTTAAATAGGCCTACTAATTTAGTAACCGGAAGTAGCTCATTCTACTTCCGGTTTTCCGCTATTTACAATGAACGTTATTTCCTCATTAGGGATACTCTTATGTGTTTGGCACTTAATATTTTAACATTTTAACATTCTGCTAATGGGTAATAAATATATATCTCCTTGTTATTCATTCACAATTTGTTATCCGACATCGATTGTATGATGTCACTTCCGGTAAGTATTGCCAGGTGTCATTTCCGGTTGGTATTGACAGGTATAAACAAACCCGGTTCCACTTCCGGTTGTCATTTATTGAGTTGACAGGGGAAAGGGGCTAAAAGCCTTGTTATATTCTTAATCTGTTGATTTGAACACGATTTAACACATACTCTCTGTCTTGCTAATATAGACTACATATTATAACATATAAAATGTATATTAGCGTTATCTCCATACAAAGACCCAGATGTTGAATTACAAAGAAGGTGGATGGACATATGTTAAAAAACTTTGTTAAACATTTTAAATATGAATAAATAAATATTAGTGAATATCTTAAATAGTAGAAGATTCCTGGCATATAGCCTGGGTTTTGCCGTAATCCCTTTGATAGCTTAGAGTATTTTGTGTCTCGATTAATTTAAAAGTAGGGACAGATAGTTGGACATTGTGGGCAGGGTACCCTTGTCTAACCTTGTGGACAGGGGACCCTTGTCTACCCTTTTTTGACACAAAGTCGTTTGTGTGTCTGCAGGTAGTGATTGTCTGCTTAGTAGACTAATACACATACATAAGTTAATCTCCCAGAACATTGTGAACAGTCGAGTCATGAACCTATATAGTGTGTCTTGTTTGATAAATATTTGATAGAGGTAGGTTTAAGGTTCATATTCATAAGGTGAGGGATGATCGGTTTAACCTTGCGAGTTCTCATTTGGGCGTGAGGTTATCAAGGTAGTTTAGTAAGAAGGGCGGTTTTAGTATGGTGTCATATGTGAGAGGGGACCATAAATTGATGTTGGTTATATCCAGTTGTATAATTTGGCGTTAGTTGAATAAATAAGTGAGGTCCTCTCTATTATTCAGACCTTTTGGATGAAGGCAGTCCATTAGAAAGATCCATTTGGATTCAGCTTTGAGGAGGGTCTTTTCAAAATCACCTCCTCTCCAATTTCTTAATACTTTCTGTATGCCCATAAATTTAATCTCTTGTATTTTTCCATTATGTTTCGTGGCAAAGTATTTGTAGAGGATCGTGTCTTTATCCTGTTTCTCTATTAGCCGGATATGCTCTCTTAACCTATCTCTGAGGCTTCTTGAGGTTTGGCCAATATATTGAAGGCCACAGGAACACTCTATGAGGTAAGGCTCATTGTTATCCTTTGTTGAATACCACTTTTTTGCTTTGTGGATTATTGTACACGATCTGTGGAATTAGCACTAGATTTTTTTGTACCACTTATTCTGCATTTCTCCCACTCGGTCCACTAAACAATTATGTACAGATTTATGTAATTATCGCTTAGATTTTTTATTGCTATCACTGCTTACTCTACCTATTTATATTTGTACCCACTGTTTACTGTTTGATTTTTTTGCTACTCACTTAGCACTAACTGGTTAGTTAGACCCTCTTTAGGAAGGGTCTTACTGTACCACTGTGTCTTAGTATACTTTTTTAGCCTATTCACATTGTTGCCAGCGGGGTTAACGTAATAGTTTCCCCCACCAACTGGCAAATTATTTTTGTATTATTTTTGTGATTATTTTTGTGTTTATTTTAAATATTTGGTTTTTAGTTTTCTGTGTTTATTTTTATTGCAATTTTAACTCTTGTTCATATTAATATTAATTTTATCAGTACCACTTTGTATACAATAAATTTTTTCAGCCTTCCCCGACGTGTTTGTGCACTTATCCTTAGGCCATACAGCACAAACACACAGCATCCATACAGACATACAGCACAAACACACTGCACCCAAACAGACATACAGCACAAACACACAGCACCCATACAGACATACAGCACAAACACACAGCATCAATACAGACATACAGCACAAACACACTGCACCCAAACAGAGATACAGCACAAACACACTGCACCCAAACAGACATACAGCACAAACACACTGCATCCATACAGACATACAGCACAAACACACTGCACCCATACAGACATACAGCACAAACACACAGCTCCCATACAGACATACAGCACAAACACACAGCACCCAAACAGAGATACAGCACAAACACACTGCACCCAAACAGAGATACAGCACAAACACACTGCACCCAAACAGACATACAGCACAAACACACAGCACCCAAACAGAGATACAGCACAAACACACTGCACCCAAACAGACATACAGCACAAACACACTGCATCCATACAGACATACAGCACAAACACACTGCACCCATACAGACATACAGCACAAACACACTGCACCCATACAGACATACAGCACAAACCTACAGCACCCATACAGACATACACCAGCCAACTAAACACAGCACCTATACAGACATAAAGCATACACAGCATCCATACAGACATACACCAGCCAACTAAGCACAGCACCCATAGAGACATAAATCACACACAGCACCCATACAGACATACAGCTCACACACACAGCCACCATACAGACATACACCAGCCAACTAAACACAGCACCCACACAGAAATACAGCACAAACAGACAGCATCCTTACAGACATACAGCACAAACACACAGCACCCATACAGACATATCGCACAGACACACAGCACCCATATAGACATACAGCACAAACACACAGCACCCATACAGACATACACCAGCCACCTTAACACAGCACCTATACAGAAATACAGCACAAACACACAGCACCCATACAAACATACAGCAAAAACACACAGCACCCATACAGACATACAGCACAAACACACAGCACCCATACAGACATACCGCACAACACACGAGCACCCATACAGACATACACCAGCCAACTAAACACAGAACCCATACAGAAATACACCAGCCAACTAAACACAGTACTCATACAGACATACAACACACACAGCACCCATAAAGATATACAGCACAAACACACAGCACCCATACAGACATGCACCAGCCAACTAAACACAGCACCCATACAGCACACACACACACACAGCACCCATACAGACATACACCAGTGACCTAAACACAGCACCCATACAGACATACAGCACACACAGCACCCATGCAGACATACACCAGCCACCTAAACACAGCACCCATACAGACATACAGCACACACACACTTCACCCATGCAGACATACACCAGCCAACTAAACACAAGACCCATACAGAAATACAGCACAAACACACAGCACCATACAGACATACACCAGCCAACTAAACACAACACCCATACAGAAATACAACAGCCAACTAAAGACAGCACCCATACAGAAATACAGCACACACAGCACCCATAGAGCTATACAGCACAAACACACATCACCCATACAGACATACACCAGCCAACTAAACACTACACCCATACAGGCATACAGTAATGTCTGTACACCCATACAGACATTACAAATGTTTTTTAATATGTTGCTAAGAATATTATCGTTGGTCCCAAGGGTTGTGTGAGGAGATACACTGTGATAATGGGGAGTCATGTGGTGAGTTCATGTTAGGCTCATGGTTCTATTACCTAGGAAGCTTACTACACATTGCCTAGTACAGTTATCCTCAATATTGCAGGGTATGATATCTTTGTATGGGTGGAGCAGGAGTGGGGTTTGGGTAGCACATTGGTAGGGTTAGGATGTCCCAGAGACGGGACCTGGTGGCTCAGTGTTTGGGTTTGGGTTTACCAGTGGTAGGATTTTAGGGGCCCTGTGATTGGATATGGCTGACCCAATTGTAATGTATAGTTGTCCTAGCGTAAGGGCATGAATGACCAAAGGTATGGTTGACCCAGTGGTAAGGTATGGTTAACTCAGTGGTAGAGTTAGGATGACCCAGTGGTAAGATATGATGGGTCCAGTGGTAAGGTATAGTTAACTCAGTGGTAGGGTTAGGATGACCCAGTGGTAATATATGATGGGTCCAGTGGTAAGGTATAGTTAACTCAGTGGTAGGGTTAGGATGACCCAGTAGTAAGATATGATGGGTCCAGCGATAGGGTTTGGATGGTCTGGTCCAGCGGTAGGGTGGGCTTGAACAATGAACATATTTTCCCCAGTTTGTTAGTGGGTGTTTCTGCCAATAATTTTTATAGTTGTGTGAAGTGTCCAGATACATAATATACCTCATATGAGTACCAATAGCAATGTGGAAAAAAAGAAAAATTGCAATTGTAACACATGGGAAACACACTTGCAAAACGGTTTATGAAAGTGGTTGTCAGTATAAAAAATTCACACATCTGTTTGGATAACAAACCATCCATTAAAATTCTATATTTCCTTTAGAATCCAATAGATTGATACTATAACTATGCAATCTATAGATTAGGAGCAAAACACAGATTAGTTATTCTTGTTTCTTTACTTGGGGACTTATTTTCTCCTCAGGTACCTTGTCTTGTTATTTTAAAGATAAATGGGTAACTTATAGGAGCAGTGCTTAAGCATAAAATGCAAATTAATAGTTGAATAACATAAGTCACTAGTGTGTGAATTATTTTGGAAAGGATTTTGCTTTTATACACTGTGATAAAGTATTTATAATGTCAAAAAATTTAATAAATTGATGCTGAAATATAACTTTTATTTGGATTAATAAAAGAGACAGCTGTTTATATGTAGTATTTTGCTGTCCTCACTTGAAATTTAAAAACACATCTCCTTCAGTTGACATATGTTTTAAGTTTAAATCTGTAGTTGATTTAAGTGATAGGAATTGTTAACAGTAATATCCACAGCCTAATAACCTTTCAATTATTTTCCTAAATAATTATTGCCTTATACATGGCTTGTTTTAGAAAATATATTATTTTGATTATAGGCTTAGAAAGGAAATAAAAATTCCTATGAAGTACTTATATCTGTGGTATTGGTATCAGTTGGAAGGCGACTAAAGATTAGAAGTATCAGTTGTGTGGCTACTTTTTGTTAGTAGTAAATTTTGATAGACTTTATTTCAATTGTACTTTTAGTATGATATTTGTGCACACTTGGTTACTAAAATGTTATCATAACTTGTAAGTTTTACCTTGATGTAACTTAGTGTATTAAAAGTCACAAACTAATAGAGAGGAAATTATTAAGTTTGCAGCAGCTATCACTGGTATAATGTTTGTCAAATTCAGTGTACAGCTTTAATTATACTGTTATTTTGAAAACTGTTGTACTAGTATTCATTTAAATGTTAATATAACCTGTGGTTTTTACCTAGGTATTTGAACAGTCATAAACTGATAAAGAGAAAATTCATAGATTTGCAGCAACTAACAATAGTATAATGTTTGTTCAATTAAGTAATGCTTACGTTTCTTTTAAGTTGTGATAGATCCTTAATAGGCTTATTGAATTCTAGCCTTGTATTTAGATCTAGTATGCTGAAATGTTTGTATGATTTCAGTAAGAATTCAGTAGTTTGGTATGTTGTCTGACTCAGTACATATATTGTTGCATTTGCAACTTGAAAAGGAAACAAAGTGTTTCCTTGTGGAAATTATTACAAGTATAATTTTATCACCGTTAGAAACTTCATAATATGTTTTGCTGTATATATACTAAAGAGCTGTGTAGTTGCAGGAAGTTAATCCTATTGACTGTTATATTATTACTGTTATAGCAAAACAGATATATTTGTTATGAGATATACTTTTAGCGTGTATCGTCTGAGCTATGTCCAGCTTTCAATTTTATATATCACTGTCTGCTGCAACTTTGAAGTCACTTCCACAATCTTTGCTTATAGCGGTTTTTCAGAGGGATATATTATATAATTGATTTTCCTCAAATCTATAGTTATATTTTTCTATGCTGCTTTTTAGTAAGCCAACACTGCATTTGTTAAGCTAACTGCACAAACCGTGCCTGCAGCTAACCGTAAGCCACCTTAATACCTTTTATACCATAGACATGTAGGTTTTTAACTTTATCAACTTATACTAAGATACTAAGATATATAGCTTCATAATTCAACTTAGGAGAGCAATTAAAAAACTAAAACCCCTGACGCAGCGTTTCTCATACGCTTCCTCAGAGGGAGTTACGCAAGGCGGCAAATGTGCTTATTCTTATTGGCTCACAGTGCACGCCAGTTTTTTCAAATAGGATACCGGTCAGAAATTTCATAGGTTGAATCATCTGTCACTCTCAAAGCCGGTTTGTTTTATGTTGTGACTGAAAGGTTTTTGGACTTGGATTTCAAATGATGTTATAACCGTTCTATCTCTTATGTTCACCAAGTCAGACTTACAATGTATGTAATAAATTCTTTATCTTGACTTATTATTATTGTCTTATTTGGATTTAAATGTATAACATTTTCACACTGCCTCTGTGACTTGACATTTAACTTTATTGAACCCCATAATGAAACGTCTGTCACTATGGTTAAAGAAGACAAAAGAGAGCAAAAAGAGAAAAAACACAGGAGACTTTTAATTACTCCTATCAGATTGAACGTGATGAACCATTACCAAAAAGAGGATAAAATAAAATAAATTAGAAAATCTCCACGAGTCTAAAAATATTAAGTGTGTTATTTAGCAAAAAAAACAAAAAAACAAAACGGGTCTAATAGTGAAATAATACGTTTGTGTGTAACAGAAGTAATGATGCAAACAATTACAAATATAAATAAGGTGCATATTTGTGAAAATTGTGTGATGGGTTGTATTCAAAATTCTGCATAGATTGTGATGCAATATGTGTAGGTTTTTGTATATTTTTAATATAGACAAGAAATGTTTCTTCAATTATGCTGTGTTGTGAATTGCACAAGCAAGTGAAGGTGTTATTGTGAAAGGTTTAAAGAAATCTTAGTGTTTCTTGTTTACTAGATATAAAGCAGGATACTGGTTGTAAGTGAAACTTTAATATTAGAACACTTTAACTTTTGGGTGAATATTAACTGAGAGGACTGTGAAAAACTAGTTGCCTTAAATGATCTGGTACATTCTAGTCTCATTATGGCTATTGAATTATAAATGGCACTGAGAGAAAATTGTTTTCTGAGTTTTGATATTTAATGTGTTTCTGTTATTATATTATTATTTAGTAGACATATAAGTTATTATTGCTCTATCCCTTAATATTCACTGAGCCCAAAAAAAAAAGAAAAATCATTTGATTTATTAATTAATTATAAGTGAAGAATAAAATGTATAAATATTTGAAGTGTACCTATCCTAACTTTGGTTGCTATTATCTTTACAAAAAACCCCCAGAATATTTAATATAGTTGTGATTATGATAAATTCTTTTTGTTACAGTTGTTTGATGTCTTTTTTCTGTAGTCACTTAATTTGATCTTTCTGTTTATGTGAATTTCTGGTTAGACCATTTAGTTATGTTTATTTAGAGATATACGTTAAAATTATTGAAATAATTCAGTCCATAGGGTTTTACGCTCTGTAGTAGATGTATCCATTTGCACTCCATTTTTAGGAGACATTGTTCAATATTGCCTCCTCTTATTCCGAGCTTTGCTTGTTGTAGCACTGCAAATCTTAGTAGTTGATCATTGCTGTTGTGTCTTAGGGAAAAATGTTTCGCTACACTTGTTATGGTTCATCCCTTTTCTAAATCCTTCTGGACATTACGGATGTTCCTACTGTGCTCCATACATAATATACCTCATATGAGTACCAATAGTAATGTGGAAAAAAGAAAAATTGCAATTGTAACACATGGGAAACACACTTGCAAAACGGTTTATGAAAGTGGTTGTCAGTATAAAAAATTCACACATCTGTTTGGATAACAAACCATCCATTAAAATTCTATATTTCCTTTAGAATCCAATAGATTGATACTATAACTAACCTGAAGAGCTGATAATCTAAACAGAAGTCCACATGGACTTTGTAAGATTCCTTCTTGAAAAGCTCCAGCCGTATCCCCATGACCTCTCATTGCCTTAACCATATACTGTACAGCTATTAATACAAAAGCCGAGTAGCAGATTCTACAGTGTTGACACTGAGTTGACAAATCACTCGGATGCCTTTGATAAAAGAAAACCAACTACCAATTTACTAAAAAGCATTGAGTTAACGCATCCAAATGAACATTTAATCCAGAGACAATCCCCTATAATATCCGTAATGTAAATAATTTACTTTGTCTGCTTCGGAGGAGGAAGATTAATGGAGTCTGGAGGAAGCTTGAGAGGGTCTCTGTATAGAGAGGTGCAGTGTCCACTACTCCGTATCCAGGACCTTGTTTAGAAAGTTCCAGGTCAAACAGATACAATTTATAAAAGATCCCAAATAAAAGCTCCTTTCTTCCAAGGCTTTTAACCCCTTGACTGACAGACAGATGCCTCTTGTTGGAGTTTCTCTGGCAGCTAGGCAGTTTATTTTAGGGTGATGGCTTTCAGTCAATCACACTCATTGTTTTATCTTAAAGACTGTATTTTATAATATTACATTATTACTGTTTTCTTTTTAAATGCTTGTTTCTGTCCTAGAGGCTCGTCCCTCTTCACCAATAGAAGTGCGGGGCGTATTAATACAAAGTACATAACTGGTATAGCAGAATTGGTTTCAGTTTAAGCAGCTTTAACAATTAACAAGTTTTCTAACAATATTTTTCTAACATGGTAAATACTAACTTATGCATTTCTAAACATTTTTTAAATTAACTTTTAAAGGGACAGTGTACTGTAAATCCCCCTTTAAAGTGTTGCCAATTATCTATTCCACCTGCTACATTGCATTAACTTTTTAAAGAAATAACTATTTTATCTTCATTTTTACTTTATGAGCTACTCTTGCCTGTTAACAAAGGTATTGTGTCTAGCGAAAGTGATGTTATGAGGTCTGATATCCCTGCTAACTCAGCCCATTTTAATTTTAATTTTAAGAGGAAAAAACAACTATTTCATATACATAAAGAAACTAAAGTGAAACATTTCCCATGCATTTAATACTCTTGGTGTAGCAAGTCTTGGGAAAACACATTAAAGGGACTTAATACCCATATAAAAATCACTTGAAAGTGATTCACAATAAACTGTAAAAAGCTGACAAGAAAATATCACCTGAAGATCTCTATGTAAAAAAAGGAAGATATTTTACCTCAAAATGTCTTCATCTCACAATATTAAGTGCTCTATGAACAATTATGCTTCAGCTACTGTCCAGCTGCAGGTTAAAAAAAACAAAAACAATAAAACAATAGCCAATCAGCTTCATCAGTGCTAATGTCATACTCTGCTTTATTGTGATCTCATGAGATTTTAATGAAATCTTGCGAGATTTCATAGTAAACTTCCTGTGCTGCACATGCCAAATGCACACTCCCTTGCAAGTCCTGGGACTAGCATCCTGATTGGCTGCAGTGGGGTGTAAAATATCTTCCTTTTTTACATAGAGATGTTCAGGTGATATTTTCAAGTCAGCTTTTTACAGATATGCTGCATCACTTTCAAGTGCTTCAACATTTGGGTATCATGGCCCTTTAATGGAAAAACTATGTTACCGTTTACTGTTCCTTTAAGTCAAATGCTAATTCTCTCAGTAGAACTGGTCATTTAAAGGAACATTACAGCATTTACTTTTAACTATTAACTATATTCAACCATTGCAGAAGATATTGATTAGCAGCTACATGTGTATTTCACCCTTTATTGGCTCAATGGTCTCGTCCTGCTCACCAGCAGCAAATGCATTGCAGCTGCAGAAAGTGAGGTTTACTATCAGATAGATTTAGAGTTTGGCGTTAGCCTTCAAAACCAGCGTTAGAGGCTCCTAACGCTGGTTTTGGGCTACCGCTGGTATTTAGAGTCAGTCAGGAAAGGGTCTAACGCTCACTTTCCAGCCGCGACTTTTCCATACCGCAGATCCCCCTACGCCAATTGCGTAGCCTATCTTTTCAATGGGATCTTTCTAACACCGGTATTTAGAGTCGTGGCTGAAGTGAGCGTTAGAAATGTAACGACAAAACTAAAGCCGCAGAAAAAAGTCAGGAGTTAAGAGCTTTCTGGGCTAACGCCGGTTCATAAAGCTCTTAACCACTGTGCTCTAAAGTACACTAACACCCATAAACTACCTATGTACCCCTAAACCGAGGTCCCCCCACATCGCCGCCACTCTATTATAATTTTTTAACCCCTAATCTGCCGACCGCACACCGCCGCAACCTACGTTATCCCTATGAACCCCTAATCTGCTGCCCCTAACACCGCCGACCCCTATATTATATTTATTAACCCCTAATCTGCCGCCCCCAACGTCGCCGCCAGCTACCTACAATTATTAACCCCTAATCTGCCGACCGGACCTCACCGCTACTATAATAAATGTATTAACCCCTAATCCACCTCACTCCCGCCTCAATAACCCTATAATAAATAGTATTAACCCCTAATCTGCCCTCCCTAACATCGCCGACACCTAACTTCAAGTATTAACCCCTAATATGCCGACCGGACCTCACCGCTACTCTAATAAATTTATTAACCCCTAAAGCTAAGTCTAACCCTAACCCTAACACCCCCCTAAGTTTAATATAATTTAAATCTAACGAAATAAATTAACTCTTATTAAATAAATTATTCCTATTTAAAGCTAAATACTTACCTGTAAAATAAACCCTTATATAGCTACAATATAAATTATAATTATATTGTAGCTATTTTAGGATTAATATTTATTTTACAGGCAACTTTGTATTTATTTTAACCAGGTACAATAGCTATTAAATAGTTATTTACTATTTAATAGCTACCTAGTTAAAATAATTACAAAATTACTTGTAAAATAAATCCTAACCTAAGTTACAATTAAACCTAACACTACACTATCAATAAATTAATTAAATAAAATACCTACAATTCTCTACAATTAAACCTAACACTACACTATCAATAAATTAATTAAATACAATACCTACAAATAAATACAATTAAATAAACTAAATAAAGTAAAAAAAATAAAAAAGAACTAAGTTACAAAAAATAAAAAAATATTTACAAACATTAGAAAAATATTACAACAATTTTAAACTAATTACACCTACTCTAAGCCCCCTAATAAAATAACAAAGCCCCCCAAAATAAAAAAATGCCCTACCCTTTTCTAAATTAAAAAAGTTCAAAGCTCTTTTACCTTACCAGCCCTTAAAAGGGCCTTTTTGCGGGGCATGCCCCCAAAAAACTGCTCTTTTGCCTGTAAAAGAAAAATACAACCCCCCCCAACATTAAAACCCACCACCCACATACCCCTAATCTAACCCAAACCCCCCTTAAAAAAACCTAACACTACCCCCCTGAAGATCATCCTACCTTGAGTCGTCTTCACTCAGCCGAGCCACCGATGGAACTGAAGAGGAGATCCGGAGCGGCAGAAGTGATCCTCCAAGGGGCGCTGAAGAAGTCTTCCATCCGATGAAGTGATCCTCCAAGCGGCGCTGAAGAAGTCTTCCATCCGATGAAGTGATCCTCCAAGCGGCGCTGAAGAAGTCTTCCACCCGGGCGATGTCATCGTCCAAGCGGGGTCTTCAATCTTCTTTCTTCAGGATCCATCTTCATTCCGCCAACGCGGAACATCCTTCTTCCCCGATGGACTACCGACGAATGAAGGCTCCTTTAAGGGACGTCATCCAAGATGGCATCCCTCGAATTCCGATTGGCTGATAGAATTCTATCAGCCAATCGGAATTAAGGTAGGAAAATTCTGATTGGCTGATTGAATCAGCCAATCAGATTCAAGTTCAATCCGATTGTCTGATCCAATCAGCCAATCAGATTGAGCTCGCATTCAGTGACGACTCAAGGTAGGATGATCTTCAGGGGGGTAGTGTTAGGTTTTTTTAAGGGGGGTTTGGGTTAGATTAGGGGTATGTGGGTGGTGGGTTTTAATGTTGGGGGGGGGTGTATTTTTCTTTTACAGGCAAAAGAGCAGTTTTCTTTGGGGCATGCCCCGCAAAAGGCCCTTTTAAGGGCTGGTAAGGTAAAAGAGCTTTGAACTTTTTTAATTTAGAATAGGGTAGGGCATTTTTTTATTTTGGGGGCTTTGTTATTTTATTAGGGGGCTTAGATTAGGTGTAATTAGCTTAAAATTGGATTAATATTTTTTAAATGTTTGTAACTTATTTTTTTTATTTTTTGTAACTTAGCTTTTTTTATTTTTTGTACTTTAGTTAGTTTATGTAATTGTATTTAATTGTAGTTATTTGTAGTTAATTTATTTAATTAATTTAATGATAGTGTAGTGTTAGGTTTAATTGTAACTTAGGTTAGGATTTATTTTACAGGTAATTTTGGATTTCTTTTAGCTAGGTAGTTATTAAATAGTTAATAACTATTTAATAACTATTCTAACTAGCTAAAATAAATACAAAGTTACCTGTAAAATAAATATAAATCCTAAAATAGCTACAATGTAATTATTAATTACATTGTAGCTATCTTAGGGTTTATTTTACAGGTAAGTATTTAGTTTTAAATAGGAATAATTTATTAAAGTATAGTGTAGTGTTAGGTGTAATTGTAACTTAGGTTAGTTTTTATTTTACAGGTAAATTTATCTTTATTTTAGCTAGGTAACTATTAAATAGTTAATAACTATTTAATAGCTATTGTACCTAGTTAAAATAAATTGAAATTTGCCTGTAAAATAAAAATAAATCCTAAAATAGCTGCAATATAATTATAATTTATATTGTAGCTATATTAGGGTTTATTTTACAGGTAAGTATTTAGCTTTAAATAGGAATAATTTATTTAATAAGAGTTAATTTATTTTGTTAGATTTAAATTATATTTAACTTAGGGTGGTGTTAGTGTTAGGGTTAGACTTAGCTTTAGGGGTTAATACATTTATTAGAGTAGCGGTGAGGTCCGGTCGGCAGATTAGGGGTTAATACTTGAAGTTAGGTGTCGGCGATGTTAGGGAGGGCAGATTAGGGGTTAATACTATTTATTATAGGGTTATTGAGGCGGGAGTGAGGCAGATTAGGGGTTAATACATTTATTATAGTAGCTGTGAGGTCCAGTTGGCAGATTAGGGGTTAATAATTGTAGGTAGGTGGAGGCGATGTTGGGGGCGGCAGATAAGGGGTTAATAAATATAACATAGAGGTCAGCGGTGTTAGGGGCAGCAGATTAGGGGTACATAGGGATAACGCAGGTTGCGGCGGTGTACGGAGCGGCAGATTAGGGGTTAAAAAAAATATGCAGGTGTCAGCGATAGCGGGGGCGGCAGATTAGGGGTTAATAAGTGTAAGGTTAGGGGTGTTTAGACTCGGGGTTCATGTTAGGGTGTTAGGTGCAGACTTAGGAAGTGTTTCCCATAGGAAACAATGGGGCTGCATTAAGAGCTGAACACTGCTTTTTTGCAGGTGTTAGGTTTTTTTTCAGCTCAAACTGCCCCATTGTTTCCTATGGGGGAATCGTGCACGAGCACGTTTTTGAAGCTGGCCGCGTCCGTAAGCACCGCTGGTATTTAGAGTTGCAGTGGCGTTAAATATGCTATACGCTCCCTTTTTGGAGCCTAACGCAGCCCTTCTGTGAACTCTAAATACCAGCGGTATTTAAAAGGTGCGGGAGAAAAAAAGCATGCGTAGCTAACGCACCCCTTTGGCCGCAGAACTCTAAATCTAGCCGTATGTGTTTAACCACTGTGAGAGGACTAAATCCTCAGTTACCAACAATCATTTGTAAAATAATAACGTGCTATAAAGAATGTATACGCACTGCAATAACAAATATCCATATGCAAAATATAATTGTTCTAAAGCATATAGCACCTCAATATTTATCTCAGGACAGATGTATATGAGTTTATGCCCATTTCAAGCAATCACTGTGCAGCCATTTGGAGAGTGAGGGTTCCAAAACAAAGGGGTTAAGGGGACGGTACCCTACATTTTTCTCCCCTTTAATTTGTTTTCAGTGATTCATTTAAACCTTTATAGTGAGGGTTAGGAGACATTAGCAATAAAATGTTAATTTTAAATTGTTCTCTCTAAGGGCCTGATAATCTAAGCCTCTCCCCTCTGGC
This sequence comes from Bombina bombina, assembly GCF_027579735.1. Lineage (NCBI taxonomy): Eukaryota > Metazoa > Chordata > Amphibia > Anura > Bombinatoridae > Bombina > Bombina bombina. Next base: position 1,578,628,442 of record NC_069499.1, read on the forward strand.
GAGATACATAATGACATAGTGACATAGTAACACAGTGACATAGTGACATAGTGATATAGTGACATAGTAACATAGTAACATAGTGACATAGTAACATTGTAACATAGTGGCATAGTGACATAGTAACATAGTGATGTTGTAACATAGTAACATAGTGACATAGTAACATAGTGCCATAGTAATATAGTAACATAGTAATATTGTCACATAGTAACATTGTAGCATAGTAACATAGTAACATACTAACATAGTAACATAATAACATTGTAACATAGTAACATTGCAACATAGTAACATAGTAACACAGTAACACAGTGACATAGTGACATAGTAACACAGTAACACAGTGACATAGTGACATAGTAACATAGTGACACTTGTGGCCCTTCTCTGAACTTTTTCTAGAGATTGGTCCCCAGAACTGCACTCCATACTCAAGGTGAGGTCTTACCAGAGATTTATATAGTGACAGAATTATGCTTTCCTCCCTTGAATCAATGACTCTTTTAATACATTCTGGTATCTTATTAGCCTTTGAAGCTGTTTCCCTGCATTATGCACTCATCTTTATCTTGTTATCTATTACTATTCCCAAATCCCTTTCCTCCTCTGTTTGGCTAAGTCTTATCCTAATTAAATAATAGGTTACCTGTTTATTTTTACTTCTAAAATGTAGAACCTTGAATTTTCCTGTATTAAATCTCATTTTCCATTTACATACTTCTAATTTTTTAAGATCCCCTTGTAAAACAATGTCATCCTGCCCTGACCTAATGACCTTACTTAACTTAGTATCATCTGCAAAAATAGAGATGTCGCTATTTAATCCTTGCTCTAAGTCATTAATAAAAATATTATAAATAACAGGGCCCAGTACTAATCCCTGGGGGACTCCACTGATTACCTTTGTCTCACCTGAGTATGATCTGTTTACTACTACTCGTTGCTCCCTATTCCGCAGAAAAGGAACAGCACATGCAAATGCTAAAGTTACAATGCTATATATAACTTACTTGTTGAAGCACAAATTTTAAGAAACGCTAATCCCACTGTATTTACCTCACGTTTTCTAAAGTTGTATCGAAAGTGGTTCTCCTATTGAGAGCTGACCTGTTTCCCCCGCCGCTCCGCTAAATCTATTACACTATCTATAACATACAGCAACCAACTACTCTGTAATCTGTAATGTGGTAAATGATGTGGGACTCGAATGCCAGTTCATAATCATAAAGGAAACAGAGGGGACTTTCCTACTGGCAAGCACCAGTCAGATCTGTGTTGATTGGCTACTACTACGTCTGGAGGAGGTGGTAAGTGCGAGGTGCTTGGTACCGGAGCTAAGTGCGAGGTGCTTGGTACTTTATCAGTACCACGAGGTCCCTCAAAGACTTTATTGATAGTTTATTATCTCTCTATGCGGAGTTCTGGATGTGAAGCAGAGACACCTATATTGCAAAATAATGTTTAAAAATAACCCTCAAAGTTTGGCCAGATTTCTCTCCATGCCGGCAAATTTTTGATCATCAGGCTCTAAGTATTGGGGTTTGGTATACAGACAAAGACATTATAAAGAATCATGTCTGAGTGATATATAAGGAGATCTGATTTCCCTACAAGCTCAACCAATTTTAATAGGTGGTGGTTTCACAGAACAAAACCAGTAATTTCATATACACAAATAAACATAAATAAGTTTTTTTTTTATACATTTTATACTGTGCAGCTGGTATAACAAGTCGTTGGAAACACATTAACGGAAAAACAATTTTTCAGTAGGACAGTACATACAAAATTTGTGCTTCTATGTCTCTCCAACTGAGAACCCTGTTGCTGTCAAATGACAAACAGGCATACAGGCGTATTCTCCAATCACTGGTTGTATCATCATCTTAAGCAGAATGTGGGTTTTCCAGGAGTGCAATTATGACTGCATGTTGAACCTTTTGAATAATTAAACACAAAATAAAAGAGGGGATATTGACTGAAAACAAAAAGATCTAACTAAAGGGACATGAAACCCCAATTTTTTTTCATGATTCAGATAGAGAATTCAATTTTAAACAACATTCCAATTTACTTCTATTGAATTTGCTTTATTCTTTAGGCATCATTTATTGAACAAATAGCAATGCACATGGGTGAGCCAATCACACGAGGCATCTATGTGCAGTCAGCAATCAGCAGCTACTGAGCCTATTTAGATATTCTTTTCAACAAAAGGATATCAAGAGAATGAAGCAAATGAGATAATAGTATTACATTGGAAAGTTGTTTAGAATTGTTCTTTCTAAATCATGAAAGAAAAAAAATGTTTTAATGTATTTTTACTCTAGAAAGTCCCTTTAAATATAAAACGGGATTTACCCCTCTGCAGTTCCCCCTAATGACACCAGCCATGCACAGATTATACTTGGCAGACAAGTGTTTGTATTGCAGAAACCCCTGTTCTATTGTAGTTACATTTCATGTTTAGCTTATAAAGAACTAAACTCATTTTGCAGTGACTGGTCCTCATCTTGTTTAGGTGCATTTGTCCTTCTACGCTCCTTACAAAGTGACTAAGGTTACAGTGCGCTGTCTAAGGATGTTGGTGAATTATTCTTTATTTCCTTCTTGTTACTGTGTGTTTTTAGCACCATCCAGAGAGCCATTTACAGTTCCAGTAATGAGTAATTACACTTTCAGTTCGCTATCATCATTTGTCCTACAAGCGATATCATCCTGGGAGAGTTATCTCGCTGATGGAAGAACGGCTGGCATATGGCTCGTCAGCAGATCTCACCTAGGCAGCTGTTTAGGTCTTAAAGGGGCAATACCCACTTAGGGTTCAAAGGCAATAAATATCACTGCAACCTAATTATATAACTGGAGGGTCCGCAATGAAAATATCAAAAAGCAAATATAGACAAACATTTTATTTTTATAAAGAAATAAAAAAATAGCTTAGGTAAGGACTTGCTTGTTTGTTACAAATGGGTCTGTTAATAAAGGTGCAATTACTCACTGGCTGACAAAAAAGGGGAACTATTGCTTTGATATAACTATGTGTTTAACAACTGGGGTTAAACATATTAGTTAAAGTCAGAGCAGCAAAGCATTACTGGGAGTTAGCTGAACACATGTATGTAGCCACCAATCACCTAGCTCTCACTAGTGCATTGCTCTCCTGAGTCTATCTAGGTATGCTTTTTAACAATTAAAAAGAACAATGTCAATTTCAAAATCGAAGTTCACTGAAAAGTCTATTAAAAATGCCTGCAGTACTTTAATGTCACGTCCCTTGTAGAAAACTTGTGTAAAGTAGCCAACTCTAGAAAAATCTCCAAAATGGCAATTCTGTAAATGCTGACTTTTCATTGTGACTATAAAGAGATATGAAACCCAAAAATGTTCTTTCATGGTTGAGATAGAGCAGTGATTTTAAACAACTTTCTAATTTGCTTCTATTATCAATTTGTTATTGTTCTCTTGGTATCTTTTTTTGAAAAGCAGGGGCATGAGCTCAGGAAAGTGCTCGTGTCTGGTGCACTATAGGGCAGCAGTTTTGCAAGAATGTTACCCATTTGCAAGAGCACTAGAGGGCAGCACTATAAGAATGTTATTCATTTGCAAGAGCACTAGATGGCAGCACTATAAGAATGTTACCCATTTGTAAGAGCACTAGAGGGCAGCACTATAAGAATGTTACCCATTTGTAAGAGCACTAGAGGGCAGCACTATAAGAATGTTACCCATTTGTAAGAGCACTAGATGGCAGCACTATAAGAATGTTATCCCTTTGCAAGAGCACTAGATGGCAGCACTATAAGAATGTTATCCATTAGCAAGAGCACTAGATGGCAGCACTATAAGAATGTTATCCATTTGCAAGAGCACTAGATGGCAGCACTATAAGAATGTTACCCATTTGTAAGAGCACTAGAGGGCAGCACTATAAGAATGTTACCCATTTGTAAGAGCACTAGAGGGCAGCACTATAAGAATGTTACCCATTTGTAAGAGCACTAGAGGGCAACACTATAAGAATGTTATGCATTTGCAAGAGCACTAGAGGGCAGCACTATAAGGATGTTACCCATTTGCAAGAGCACTAGAGGGCAGCACTATAAGAATGTTATGCATTTGCAAGAGCACTAGAGGGCAGCACTATAAGAATGTTACCCATTTGCAAGAGCACTAGAGGGCAGCACTATAAGAATGTTATCCATTTGCAAGAGCACTAGAGCGCAGCGCTATAAGGATGTTACCCATTTGCAAGAGCACTAGAGGGCAGCACTATAAGAATGTTACCCATTTGCAAGAGCACTAGAGGGCAGCACTATAAGAATGTTACCCATTTGCAAGAGCACTAGAGGGCAGCACTATAAGAATGTTACCCATTTGCAAGAGCACTAGAGGGCAGCACTATAAGAATGTTACCCATTTGCAAGAGCACTAGAGGGCAGCACTATAAGAATGTTACCCATTTGCAAGAGCACTAGAGGGCAGCACTATAAGAATGTTATCCATCTGCAAGAGCACTAGAGGGCAGCACTATAAGAATGTTACCCATTTGCAAGAGCACTAGAGGGCAGCACTATAAGAATGTTATCCATTTGCAAGAGCACTAGAGGGCAGCACTATAAGAATGTTATCCATTTGCAAGAGCACTAGAGGGCAGCACTATAAGAATGTTATCCATTTGCAAGAGCACTAGATAGCAGCACTATAAGAATGTTATCCATTTGCAAGAGCACTCGATGGCAGCACTATAAGAATGTTACCCATTTGCAAGAGCACTAGAGGGCAGCACTATAAGAATGTTACCCATTTGCAAGAGCACTAGAGGGCAGCACTATAAGAATGTTACCCATTTGCAAGAGCACTAGAGGGCAGCACTATAAGAATGTTATCCATCTGCAAGAGCACTAGAGGGCAGCACTATAAGAATGTTACCCATTTGCAAGAGCACTAGAGGGCAGCACTATAAGAATGTTATCCATTTGCAAGAGCACTAGAGGGCAGCACTATAAGAATGTTATCCATTTGCAAGAGCACTAGAGGGCAGCACTATAAGAATGTTATCCATTTGCAAGAGCACTCGAGACCAGCACTATAAGAATGTTATCCATTTGCAAGAGCACTAGAGGGCAGCACTATAAGAATGTTATCCATTTGCAAGAGCACTAGATGGCAGCGCTATAAGAATGTTATCCATTTGCAAGAGCACTAGAGGGCAGCACTATAAGAATGTTACCCATTTGCAAGAGCACTAGATGGCAGCACTATAAGAATGTTATCCATTTGCAAGAGCACTCGAGGCCAGCACTATAAGAATGTTATCCATTTGCAAGAGCACTAGAGGGCAGCACTATAAGAATGTTATCCATTTGCAAGAGCACTAGATGGCAGCGCTATAAGAATGTTATCCATTTGCAAGAGCACTAGATGGCAGCACTATAAGAATGTTATCCATTTGCAAGAGTACTAGAGGGCAGCACTATAAGAATGTTATCCATTTGCAAGAGCACTAGAGGGCAGCACTATAAGAATGTTACCCATTTGCAAGAGCACTAGAGGGCAGCACTATAAGAATGTTATCCATCTGCAAGAGCACTAGAGGGCAGCACTATAAGAATGTTACCCATTTGCAAGAGCACTAGAGGGCAGCACTATAAGAATGTTATCCATTTGCAAGAGCACTAGAGGGCAGCACTATAAGAATGTTATCCATTTGCAAGAGCACTAGAGGGCAGCACTATAAGAATGTTATCCATTTGCAAGAGCACTAGATAGCAGCACTATAAGAATGTTATCCATTTGCAAGAGCACTCGATGGCAGCACTATAAGAATGTTACCCATTTGCAAGAGCACTAGAGGGCAGCACTATAAGAATGTTACCCATTTGCAAGAGCACTAGAGGGCAGCACTATAAGAATGTTACCCATTTGCAAGAGCACTAGAGGGCAGCACTATAAGAATGTTATCCATCTGCAAGAGCACTAGAGGGCAGCACTATAAAAATGTTACCCATTTGCAAGAGCACTAGAGGGCAGCACTATAAGAATGTTATCCATTTGCAAGAGCACTAGAGGGCAGCACTATAAGAATGTTATCCATTTGCAAGAGCACTAGAGGGCAGCACTATAAGAATGTTATCCATTTGCAAGAGCACTCGAGACCAGCACTATAAGAATGTTATCCATTTGCAAGAGCACTAGAGGGCAGCACTATAAGAATGTTATCCATTTGCAAGAGCACTAGATGGCAGCGCTATAAGAATGTTATCCATTTGCAAGAGCACTAGAGGGCAGCACTATAAGAATGTTACCCATTTGCAAGAGCACTAGATGGCAGCACTATAAGAATGTTATCCATTTGCAAGAGCACTCGAGGCCAGCACTATAAGAATGTTATCCATTTGCAAGAGCACTAGATGGCAGCACTATAAGAATGTTATCCATTTGCAAGAGCACTAGATGGCAGCGCTATAAGAATGTTATCCATTTGCAAGAGCACTAGATGGCAGCACTATAAGAATGTTATCCATTTGCAAGAGTACTAGAGGGCAGCACTATAAGAATGTTATCCATTTGCAAGAGCACTAGAGGGCAGCACTATAAGAATGTTATCCATTTGCAAGAGCACTAGAGGGCAGCACTATAAGAATGTTATCCATTTGTAAGAGCACTAGAGGGCAGCACTATAAGAATGTTATCCATTTGCAAGAGCACTAGATGGCAGCGCTATAAGAATGTTATCCATTTGCAAGAGCACTAGATGGCAGCGCTATAAGAATGTTATCCATTTGCAAGAGCACTAGATGGCAGCGCTATAAGAATGTTATCCATTTGCAAGAGCACTAGATGGCAGCACTATAAGAATGTTACCCATTTGCAAGAGCACTAGAGGGCAGCGCTATAAGAATGTTATCCATTTGCAAGAGCACTAGAGGGCAGCACTATAAGAATGTTATCCATTTGCAAGAGCACTAGACGGCAGCACTATAAGAATGGTACCCATTTGCAAGAGCACTAGAGGGCAGCGCTATAAGAATGTTATCCATTTGCAAGAGCACTAGAGGGCTGCACTATGAGAATGTTACCCATTTGCAAGAGCTTTAGAGGGCAGCACTATAAGAATGTTACCCATTTGCAAGAGCACTAGAGGGCAGCATTATAAGAATGTTATCCATTTGCAAGAGCACTAGATGGCAGCACTATAAGAATGTTATCCATCTGCAAGAACACTAGAGGGCAGCACTATAAGAATGTTATCCCTTTGCAAGAGCACTAGAGGGCAGCACTATAAGAATGTTATCCCTTTGCAAGAGCACTAGAGGGCAGCACTATAAGAATGTTATCCATTTGCAAGAGCACTCGATGGCAGCACTATAAGAATGTTATACATTTGCAAGAGCACTAGAGGGCAGCACTATAAGAATGCTATCCATTTGCAAGAGCACTAGAGGGCTGCACTATAAGAATGTTATCCCTTTGCAAGAGCACTAGATGGCAGCACTATAAGAATGTTATCCATTTGCAAGAGCACTAGAGGGCAGCACTATAAGAATGCTATCCATTTGCAAGAGCACTAGAGGGCTGCACTATAAGAATGCTATCCATTTGCAAGAGCACTAGATGGCAGCACTATAAGAATGTTATCCCTTTGCAAGAGCACTAGAGGGCAGCACTATAAGAATGTTACCCATTTGCAAGAGCACTAGAAGGCAGCACTATAAGAATGTTATCCCTTTGCAAGAGCACTAGATTGCAGCACTATAAGAATGTTATGCATTTGCAAGAGCACTAGATGGCAGCACTATAAGAATGTTACCCATTTGCAAGAGCACTAGAGGGCAGCACTATAAGAATGTTATCCATTTGCAAGAGCACTAGAGGGCAGCGCTATAAGGATGTTACCCATTTGCAAGAGCACTAGATGGCAGCGCTTTAAGAATGTTATCCATTTGCAAGAGCACTAGAGGGCAGCACTATAAGAATGTTATCCATTTGCAAGAGCACTAGATGGCAGCACTATAAGAATGTTACCCATTTGCAAGAGCACTAGAGGGCAGCGTTATAAGAATGTTATCCATTTGCAAGAGCACTAGAGGGCAGCACTATAAGAATGTTATCCATTTGCAAGAGCACTAGATGGCAGCACTATAAGAATGGTACCCATTTGCAAGAGCACTAGAGGGCAGCGCTATAAGAATGTTATCCATTTGCAAGAGCACTAGATGGCAGCACTATAAGAATGTTACCCATTTGCAAGAGCTTTAGAGGGCAGCACTATAAGAATGTTACCCATTTGCAAGAGCACTAGAGGGCAGCATTATAAGAATGTTATCCATTTGCAAGAGCACTAGATGGCAGCACTATAAGAATGTTACCCATTTGCAAGAGCACTAGAGGGCAGCACTATAAGAATGTTATCCATCTGCAAGAACACTAGAGGGCAGCACTATAAGAATGTTATCCCTTTGCAAGAGCACTAGAGGGCAGCACTATAAGAATGTTATCCCTTTGCAAGAGCACTAGAGGGCAGCACTATAAGAATGTTATCCATTTGCAAGAGCACTCGATGGCAGCACTATAAGAATGTTATCCATTTGCAAGAGCACTAGAGGGCAGCACTATAAGAATGCTATCCATTTGCAAGAGCACTAGAGGGCTGCACTATAAGAATGTTATCCCTTTGCAAGAGCACTAGATGGCAGCACTATAAGAATGTTATCCATTTGCAAGAGCACTAGAGGGCAGCACTATAAGAATGCTATCCATTTGCAAGAGCACTAGAGGGCTGCACTATAAGAATGCTATCCATTTGCAAGAGCACTAGATGGCAGCACTATAAGAATGTTATCCCTTTGCAAGAGCACTAGAGGGCAGCACTATAAGAATGTTACCCATTTACAAGAGCACTAGAGGGCAGCACTATAAGAATGTTATCCCTTTGCAAGAGCACTAGATGGCAGCACTATAAAAATTTTATCTCTTTGCAAGAGCACTAGATGGCAGCACTATAAGAATGTTACCCATTTGCAAGAGCACTAGAGGGCTGCACTATAAGAATGTTATCCGATTGCAAGAGCTCTAGAGGGCAGCACTATAAGAATGTTATCCATTTGCAAGAGTACTAGAGGGCAGCACTATAAGAATGTTACCCATTTGTAAGAGCACTAGAGGGCAGCACTATAAGAATGTTATCCGATTGCAAGAGCACTAGAGGGCAGCACTATAAGAATGTTATCCATCTGCAAGAGCACTAGAGGGCAGCACTATAAGAATGTTATCCATTTGCAAGAGCACTAGATGGCAGCACTATAAGAATGTTACCCATTTGCAAGAGCACTAGATGGCAGCACTATAAGAATGTTACCCATTTGCAAGAGCACTAGATGGCAGCACTATAAGAATGTTACCCATTTGCAAGAGCACTAGAGGGCAGCACTATAAGAATGTTATTTATCTGCAAGAGCACTAGATGGCAGCACTATAAGAATGTTATCCATTTGCAAGAGCACTAGAGGGCAGCACTATAAGAATGTTATCCATTTGCAAGAGCACTAGAGGGCAGCACTATAAGAATGTTATCCATTTGCAAGAGCACTAGAGGGCAGCACTATAAGAATGTTATCCATTTGCAAGAGCACTAGAGGGCAGCACTATAAGAATGTTACCCATTTGCAAGAGCACTAGATGGCAGCACTATAAGAATGTTATTCATTTGCAAGAGCACTAGATGGCAGCACTATTTCCTGCCATGTAGTGGTCCAGATGCCTACCTAGGTATCTCTTCTTTACAGAATATCACGGGAACAAAGCAAATTTGATAATAGACGTAAATTGGAAACTTTTAAAAAAAATGATATGTTCTGTCTGACAAAAGAAACATTTTGGGTTTCTTATCCCTTTAAAGCTAGCAGGTAATTACAGCAACTCTCAGGCATATCTGTTTCTAATCATTGTACAAGTAAGATTTGATAAAATTATTTTTTTAAGTCCTGAATATAGTTAATTTACCAGTGCATTAAAATCTCAGACCTTAAAAGTTTAAAAAACAAACATTTTTATTTATAACAAATAGTATAAAGGGTTAATATTAAGGCAATTTCACTGCTATTCAGTATCTTTAAAATTGACCCTTACATTGCACTGGTTAAAATTTTATATTTTGTTATACAACTAACTTTGCACTGTGGGATCACACTGCAAACTTTTGCTAAACAAAAACAAAGAAACAGTCAGACTGTCAGACAGACAACTAACAAACAGACAGACAGACAAAAAACAAACAAACTGGCAGACAAAGAAACAGATAGACAGACAGAGAAACAAATAGGCAAACAAACAGACAAACAAACATGCAAACAAGCAGACAAACAGACAGACAAATAGGCAAAAAACAGACAGTCAAACAAACAGATAGACAAACATACAAACAAACATGCAAACAGAGAGACAGACAGACAAACAAATAGACAGACAGACAAATAGGCAAAAAACAGACAGTCAAACAAACAGACAGACAAACAAACATACAGACAAACAACAAACAGAAAGAGAGACAGTCAGACAAACATACAGACAAACAACAAACAGAAAGAGAGATGGTCAGACAAACAGACAGACAAGCAAACAAACAGACAAACAAACAGACAGACAGACAAACATACAAACTAGCAAACACATTAGAGTTAAAAGTATTCCCTTAGGGAGTCACTTAAACTTCCTTGTTCTAAAGCTCATGCTAAATCAGCACAGTTCATAAACAGTGATTGGACCCACAGAGCTCTATTTTTGAACCTACTTCTTATCCTCCTATTTTAAAATCACCTCTGTGTGATCTGACCAGGGTGAATGACAGCCCCTGCTCTTGTATGATTGCTTGTGCAAGAGCAGGGGCGATACTTGCATCACTGAGCTTCTTTAGCATTTTTTATTTTTACTGGATAAAACCCAAAAGGTTTTTGAACCAGCTGTTCAGTCGTAGCTAAGGGCTAGTATACTAGTGGCGCTAACTGTTACGCGCAAGCAAAAAGGGGTTTATTGCAGTTGTTTACGTGCGTCGGAAGTAGTGCACATATTAAAGCGCAATTGAATTTAACAAACGTCGGGATAGTGCGGCAGAGCTCTGGTTAACTGTTATGCACAACATACATCAAAAATGTATTTAAAAATAAAGTTATACTCATCATAAAACCATCTAATAAAAATTATTTAAAAAAATGTATTCAAAAGTTATAAGGGCTTAAAGATAAGAGGTCTCAGATGTTAGAGAAAAAAAGGTCTGCAAAGGGCTTTAATATAGAGATACAAATATAGATGTCTAAATATGTATATGTACTGTATATATGTGTGTGTGTGTGTGTACATATGTATTTATTTATTTACAGACATATACTGTATATACATATAAACATAAATATATATGTGTGTGTGTGTACATGTGTATTTATTTATTTACAGACATATACTGTATATACATATAAACATAAATATATATGTGTGTGTGTGTACATGTGTATTTATTTATTTACAGACATATACTGTATATACATATAAACATAAATATATATGTGTGTGTGTGTACATGTGTATTTATTTATTTACAGACATATACTGTATATACATATAAACATAAATATATATGTGTGTGTGTGTGTACATGTGTATTTATTTATTTACAGACATATACTGTATATACATATAAACATAAATATATATGTGTGTGTGTGTACATGTGTATTTATTTATTTACAGACATATACTGTATATACATATAAACATAAATATATATGTGTGTGTGTGTACATGTGTATTTATTTATTTACAGACATATACTGTATATACATATAAACATAAATATATATGTGTGTGTGTGTACATGTGTATTTATTTATTTACAGACATATACTGTATATACATATAAACATAAATATATATGTATGCATATATAGACATATATAGAAGTGCATTGGAGCCATTTGCAGTCAAGTAGCTGAAAACATGTACAATATTAATATTTAATAAAGTGTTTTTACAGTAAAAATAATTATAACATATTCCCCTATGTGAAGAACATTGGAATGTGAAATATTTAAAGAGATATTCCTATATATAATCTGTGTATATCTATATATATATATATATATATATATATATATATATATATATATATAATCATATAAATATACATAGGTATAATTATATATTTTACATAAAAAACACTAGCTATATATATTTATAGAAATATGTATTTATGAATACATAGAACATATTCTGCTATGTGAAAAACATTGGAATGTGAAATATTTAAAGAGATATTCCTATATATAATCTGTGTATATCTATACATATATATATATATATATATATATATATATATATATAAAATCATATAAATATACATAGGTATAATTATATATTTTACATAAAAAACACTAGCTATATATATTTATAGAAATATGTATTTATGAATACATAGAACATATTCTGCTATGGGAAAAACATTGGAATGGGAAATATTCATATTTCATGTCGGGTTAGCAAAAAGCTGAAGTTGAGTGGAGTTAACGCGCAATCAGGACCGCAAACTACTGCTCCACTCATTATTTAGTCCTAAACTGGCTCTGCAGAAAACTCTGGTAACTCTGGTAACCTTACTCAAATTCCTTTTGTAACTGAACCCAACTCCCCCTTCACTTGTGCACTCCGGGAACTCTCGCTCAGTTTGCAACAAGCTCACTTCTATCCATAAACATTTTTTCATCCTTATCTCTCTCCTTCAGACACAGCATCCATTGCTGGGGGTCTCCAAATCAGCCACACTCCTAGGTCTGGTAATAGACAAGGAGGTGGTGTAGGTATTTTACTTTCCTCTCATTGCACCTTTCAACAAATACAACCCATCTCTTCCCTCACATTTTCCTCATTCAAAACCCACATGATTCGCTTATTCTCTCCCCTTTCTATACATGCTGCAGTTATTATATACCGCCCCCTCCCTGGCTCCTGAACTCAATTTCTAGAACATTTTGCTGTCTGGCTACCTTACTTCCTCTTCTCCGACACCGCTGCCTTCATTCTTGGGGATTTCAACATACCTGTTAACAATCCCAGAACAACTTCTGCAACTCACTTCCTCTTTCGGTCTGTCACAATGGACTGACTCTCCCACCCACAAAGATAGTCACTCCCTTGATCTAATTTTCAGCTACCAATGCACTAGCTCAAACTTGGCAAACTCCTTTTTCCTCTTTCTGACCATCATCTCCTCACTTGCAACATCACATCCCTTGCTACAACTCTCCCTACTTCTACCACTCACACCAAACTCCACAGAAGCAAGTCACTAGATCAGAAGAAGCTCTAAAGCTTTCTCAAACCTCTACTCTCTTCCATCTCTTCCTTTTCCTGCCCTGACCAATCTATATGCCACTACAATTCCACCCATAAATAGGTCATTGACAATTTGGTCACTCCTACCATAGCTCGGAAGTAACACACTTATCCGTCCTGACATACTCCTCTGACACGCTACCTACGTAGATGTTCCCGTATTGCTGAGCGTCACTGGAGAAAATCTCTGAGTTCAGCTGTCTTTCATTACTAAAAGTTCATCTTGAACTCCTACTATTCTGCCCTTAACCTTTCTAAGCAAAATTACTTCTTTACTCTTATCTCTACTCTTTCTTCAAAACATATGTTCTCCACTTTCAATACTCTTCTTCACCCACCCCCACCTTTCATTACAACTTCTTCAATAACAAAATTGATTCCATCAAACGAAATCATCTCTCAACATACTACCAGTCATACCCACCCTCTCAAAAGCTCATAATACTCCAAAACCAACTTAGTCATAAATTCAGCTCTTTCACCCCTGTTACTGAGGAAGAAGTTTCGGCCCTTATACTGTCTTCTCACCTCACTACCTGTCCCCTTGATCCCATCCCTACACAGCTACCCCCTCCCTCTCTTCTAACCTTACCCCTATACTCACACCTATTTTGAAAATCTCCCTCAGCACCGGTATATTTCCCTCATGCCTAAAACATGCACTGTTGACACATATCCTCAAAAAACCTTCTCTCGATCCAACCTCCCATCCAACTACCATCCTATTTCTCTACTTACTCTTGCCTCAAAACTTCTTCAAAAGCTAGTATATGCATGTCTATCGCATTTCCTTACATTAAACTCCCTACTTGACCCACTGCAATCTGTACTTCGCCCAACACTCCACAGAAACAGCAATTTTTAAGGTTCCCAATGACCTACTTACAGCAAAATCAAAAGGCTACTTCTCCCTGCTAATCCTTCTTGATCTGTCTGCAGCCTTTGATACTGTTGACCACCCTATCTTGCTCCAAACCCTCCAATCCTTTGGCATTTGCAAAACAGCCCTCTCATGGTTCTTTTCATACTTGTCTAACCATACCTTTAGTGTAGCCTTCTCTGGTTTAGTGTAGCCTTCTCTGGTGCATCCTCTGCCTTTTACCACTTTCTGTTGGGGTACCGCAATTCTCTGTCCTTGGTCCCCTTCTCTTCTCAATCTACACATCATCATTAGGTTCATTAATAAAGTCCCACAGGTTTCAATATCATTTGTATGCTGATTATACCCAAATCTACCTCACTGCACCAGACCTATCTCCTTCCTTGCTGACACATGTCACTAACTGTCTTTCTCATAGATCATCCTGGATGTCCTTTCACTACCTTAAGCTAAATCTCTCCAAAACTGAGCTCCTTATTTTACACCCTTCTTTTGGAATCTCCAACCCCCCTTTTTTCTTTAACTATCGATAACTCCATCATTACTCATACCCCGCATGTCCGATGCCTTTGGGTTACACTTGACTTTCACTCGTCACATTCAGTCTTTGGCCAATTCCTGCCACTTACACCTTAAAAACATCTCTAAAATTTGACATTTCCTTAAACAAGAGACAACTAAGATTTTAATCCTTTCTCTCATCCTTTCCTGCCTCGACTACTGCAACTCCATCATCTCTGGTCTCCCTAAATGCCATCTAGATCCTTTACAATCCATAATGAATGCCACTGCTAGGCTCATCTTCCTTACACGTCGGTCTTCATCTGCTGCACCTCTCTGCCAATCCCTTCACTGACTTACTCTAGCCTCCAGAATTAAACACAAAATTCTTTCTCTGACATACAAGGCCTTCAATAACACTGCTCCACCCTATATCTCCAACCTAGTAGCCAGATACTCTCCCTCCCGTCCCCTTCGCTTTGCTCATGACCTCCCCCTCTTCTTCTCTCTTGTTACCTCCTCACATTCCCATCTACAAGACTTCTCCAGACTGGCCCCTATTTTGTTGAACGCTCTGCCTTGCTTCACATGACTCTCACCAGAACTGCTTGTGCAATATTAAATGCAGACAGCATATGCTGTCGACATTTAGCGATGCAGGGCAGACATGATTTGCTATAGCGAATCATATCTGTCGGGGTATGATAAATCTACCCCTCAGACTTTAGATGGATGAGACTTGAACTGATTGATTTGTAATCTAGAGGTGGAGATATTGATAGATTATTACTTAAAGGGACACTGAACCCATTTTTTTTTATTTCGTGATTCAGATAGAGCATGCAATTTTAAGCAACTTTCTAATTTACTCCTATTATCAATTTTTCTTCGTTCACTTGCTATCTTTATTTGAAAAAGAAGGCATCTAAGCTTTTTTTTGTTTCAGACTTGTGGACAGCACTTTTTTATTGGTGGATGAATTTATCCACCAATCAGCAAGGACAACCCAGGTTGTTTACCAAAAATGGGCCGGCATCTAAACTTACATTCTTGCATTTCAAATAAAGATACCAAGAGAATGAAGAAAATTTGATAATAGGAGTAAATTAGAAAGTTGCTTAAAATGTCATGCTCTATCTGAATCATGAAAGAAAAAATTTGGGTTCAG
The DNA here is from genome assembly GCF_027579735.1 of Bombina bombina. Classification (NCBI taxonomy): domain Eukaryota; kingdom Metazoa; phylum Chordata; class Amphibia; order Anura; family Bombinatoridae; genus Bombina; species Bombina bombina. Next base: position 1,578,644,377 of record NC_069499.1, read on the forward strand.
TGTCCCTTAAAGACTGAATGTATATGGATTTACAATATGAATTCATTAAAACCAGTAGGTTTAAACAAAGAGAATAATTAGGCCCCATTTCTAGCGGACTAACTACAGGTTATAATGATAAGTACTGATTACACTGCTCAGGAATATTGAAATAACAGGAATATTATCAATGTAGTTTAATGTGGTGCCCATTAGGGTGTAATACTGAATCAATCTGTATTGATTTATAATGATTATATATAAGATTGTCTATATTGTTAGATTCCCACTCTTTCCCAGTATACTTTGAACAGTTGGAATTGTCTTGCATAATGTACTTATAAATCAAAGCAATTACAGCACTAAGTTTATTATATGGACTTAATCACATAAAGAAATAATATATGGATATAGGAGTCTAATCTTATTTCACCATGTATTGATGAATCTCTATAAAAGGCAGGAAGTTTACCTGTCATAGTTACAATGCTTGAGAAAGCCCAATTAAATGCAAAGGGTGAAACGCGCATAGCGAATCTGGTCATACCCCTGAAAGAGGAGAGTGGCATGTACTAACCAGATGACGATGAAGTGATTCATTGTTTCACAGTGGAGTAAAAATCTCCCAACTATTTTTTGAATTATGCTTCACAATATGAAACAAGTGTACCGAGTGAAGGATCCGGTGAGCAGTGACCAACTTTTGGTATTGACGGCAGGGTGAGAGAGGTAACAAATCGCCTCCACTATATGTGCCAACTAGCTCTAGGAGGATCAGATGTTTGTGTTTAGCTGTAATTTTCCTCTTATTCATTTACTGTACCCCCACATATTATATACCATTTTTCTCACCATTAAATGGACTTTCTAAAGATACCATTATTTTCATTATATCTTATAATGTACTATAAATTGTTTTATAAAATATGATGAAAAAATGAAAAAGAAAACACTTTTTCTAACTTTGACCCCCAAAATCTGTTTATAAATACCCAATGTTTACATGTTCTTTGCTTTTTTTCAAGTTATAGGGCAATAAATACAAGTAGCACTTTGCTATTTCCAAACAATTTATTTTTTAAATTAGTGATAGTTACATTTTAACACTGATATCTGTCAGGAATCCCTAAATATCCCTTGACATGTATATATTTTTTTAATAGACAACCCAAAGTATTGATCTAGGCCCATTTTGGTATATTTCATGCCACCATTTCACCGCCAAATGCTATCGTTAAAATTAAATCGTTACATTTTTCACAATTTTCGGTTTCTGACTGAAATTATTTACAAACAGCCCCTCTACCTATTTACTGCCATCTTGGGTACTGGCAGCTTTCTGCTAGTACCCAGTTTGCCCCCCAAAAATGTGTGTATTTTTTTTTTTATACAATAAGATATTTCTGTAGTGTAGCTGCCCCCCCTCAATATCCTACCTCCTTTCCCCTCCCAGATCCTTTGCCTAACATCACAGATGTCCCCACAATTGCCTACTTGGAAAAAAAAAATGACAAAGAAATCTTGATTTCGCCGCACCTGCATGCACACGCGCGTGCATGCACACCCGCCCGTCCTCCCTGAAGCGTGTTAACTTCAATTGCGCTCAAGCGATTGCGTTTACTTTCAAATTGTATATGTATGTATATCTATGTTAAAGCCCTTTATCTTGTAATGACAGCACAGACAGCAGTGTTAGCTCGTGCAGTAGAATTACAACTGGGGAGTTAAATGTTGCACAATCCAAAAAAGTACTTTAAAATTAGACTTGAAATAAATCATTATTATAAATAGTATAGCTCAGAACTACATAAAGAACTGCACTACTTGTGCGCAATCAGCTTAGCGCACCGTCATTTTATAGAACTATCATCTTAACGCACCATCAGCTTAGCGCACCGTCATTTTATACAACTATCATCTTAATGCACCATCAGCTTAGCGCACCGTCATTTTATAGAACTATCATCTTAACGCACCATCAGCTTAGCGCACCATCATTTTATACAACTATCATCTTAACGCACTATCAGCTTAGCACGTCATTTTATAGAGCTATCATCTTAACGCACAATCAGCTTAGCGCACCATCATTTTATAGAACTATCATCTTAACGCACCATCAGTTTAACACACCGTCAGTTTAACGCACCATCAGCTTAGCGCACCGTCATTTTATAGAACTATCATCTTAATGCACCATCAGCTTAACACACCGTCAGTTTAACGCACCATCAGTTTAGCGCACCGTCATTTTATAGAACTATCATCTTAACGCACCATCAGTTTAGCACTCCGTCATTTTATAGAGCTATCATCTTAACGCACCATCAGCTTAACACACTGTCATTTTATAGAGCTATCATCTTAACGCACCATCAGCTTAGCGCACCGTCATTTTATAGAGTTATCATCTTAACGCACCATCAGCTTAACACACCGTCAGTTTAATGCACCATCAGCTTAACACACCGTCATTTTATAGAACTATCATCTTAACGCACCATCAGCTTAGCGCACCGTCATTTTATAGAGCTATCATCTTAACGCACCATCATCTTAACACACCATCAGTTTAACGCACCATCAGCTTAACACACCGTCATTTTATAGAGCTATCATCTTAACGCACCATCAGCTTAACACACCGTCAGTTTAACGCACCATCAGCTTAGCGCACCGTCATTTTATAGAACTATCATCTTAACACACCATCAGCTTAACACACCGTCAGTTTAACGCACCATTAGCTTAACACACCGTCAGTTTAACGCACCATCAGCTTAGCGCACCGTCATTTTATAGAACTATCATCTTAACGCACCATCAGCTTAACACACCGTCAGTTTAACGCACCATCAGCTTAACACACCGTCATTTTATAGAACTATCATCTTAACGCACCATCAGCTTAACACACCGTCAGTTTAACGCACCATCAGCTTAGCGCACCGTCATTTTATAGAACTATCATCTTAACGCACCATCAGCTTAACACACCGTCAGTTTAACGCACCATCAGCTTAACACACCGTCATTTTATAGAACTATCATCATAACGCACCATCAGCTTAGCGCACCGTCATTTTATAGAGCTATCATCTTAACGCACCATCAGCTTAGCGCACCGTCATTTTATAGAGCTATCATCTTAATGCACCATCAGCTTAGTGCACCGTCATTTTATAGAACTATCATCTTAATGCACCATCAGCTTAGCGCACCGTCATTTTATAGAACTATCATCTTAACGCACCATCAGCTTAGCGCACCGTCATTTTATAGAACTATCATCTTAACGCACCATCAGCTTAGCGCACCGTCATTTTATAGAACTATCATCTTAGAGAACCGTCAGTTTTGCTTACCATCAGCTAATCGTACCATCATCTTAGTGGACCGTCAGCTTAGCGCACTATCATCTTAGCACACTGTGAGCTTAGAGCACTCTCAGCTTAGCACACCATCATCTTAGCGCACCATCAACTTAGCGCACCGTTGGCTTAGCGCACCGTCAGCTTAGTGCACCATGAGCTTAGCGCACCGTCAGCTTAGCGCACCATCAGTTTAGCACACCATCAACTTAGCGCACCATCGACTTAGCGCACCATCAGCTTAGTGCACCATGAGCTTAGCGCACCGTCAGTTTAGCGCACCATCAGCTGAGCACACAGTCGGCTTAGCGGACCATCAGTTTAGCGCACTATGAGCTTAGCGCACCATCAGCTTAGAGCACTGTCAGCTTATTGCACCATCAGCCTAGCACATTGTCAGTTTAGCACACCATCAGCTTAGCGCACCGTCGGTCTAGTGCTCATCAGCTTAGCGCATTGTCAGTTTAGTGCACCATCAGCTCAGCCCACCATCAGCTTAGTGCACCGTCAGCTTACTGCACCATCAGCTTAGCGCACTGTCAGTTTATTGCGCCATCAGCCTAGCACACTGTCAGTTTAGCACACCATCAGCTTAGCGCACCGTCAGTTTAGTGCACTGTCAGCTTATTGCGCCTTCAGCCTAGCACACTGTCAGTTTAGCACACCATCAGTTTAGCACACCGTCAGTCTAGTGCTCATCAGCTTAGCGCACCATCAGTTTAGTGCACCATCAGCTCAGACCACCATCAGCTTAATGCACCGTCAGTTTATCATACCATCAGCTTAGCACACCATCATTTTAGAGCACCTTCAGTTTTGTTCACCATCAGCTTAGCGCACCATCATTTTAACGCACTGTAAGTTTAGATCACTATCAGCTTAGCACACCATCATTTTAGCACACCGTCAGTTTAGATCACCATCAGCTTAGTGCGCCATCAGTTTAGTGCACCATCAGCTTAGCGCTCCATCAGTTTAGCACACAATCAGCTTGGGGCACCATCAGTTTAGTGCACCATCAGCTTAGCGCTCCATCAGCTTAGCACACCATCAGCTTGGGGCACCATCAGTTTAGCGCATCATCATTTTAGCACACTATCAGTTTATAGATCCCCATTAGCGTAGTGCACAGTCAGCTTAGCGCTCCATCAGTTTAGCGCACCATCATCTTAGCGCACCGTCAGTTTAGCGCACCATCAGCTTAGCGCACCATCAGCTTAGCGCACCTTCAAGTTAGTGCACCATTATCTTACCACACCATCAGCTTATCATACCGTCATGTTAGTGCACCATCAGTTTAGCGCACCTTCTTATTAGCATACCTTCAAGTTAGTGCATTATCATCTTATCGCACCATCTGCTTAGTGCACCTTCAGATTAGCGCACCTTCAGATTAGCGCACCATCTATTTAGCGCACCGTCAGGTTAGTGCACCATCATCTCAGTGCACCATCTATTTAGCGCACCGTTAGGTTAGTGCACCATCATCTCAGTGCACCATCTATTTAGCGCACCTTCAGATTAGCATACCTTCAGGTTAGAGCACCATCAGTTTAGCGCACCTTCAGTTTAGTGCACCATCATCTCAGTGCACCATCTGTTTAGCGCACCTTCAGATTAGCGCACCTTCAGATTAGCGCACCATCATCTCAGTGCACCATCTATTTAGCGCACCTTCAGATTAGCGCACCTTCAGGTTAGTGCACCATTCTCAGTGCACCATCTCTTTAGCGCACTTTGAGATTAGCGCACCTTGAGATTAGCGCACCTTGAGATTAGCGCACCTTCAGGTTAGCGCACCATCATCTCAGTGCACCATCTGTTTAGCGCACCTTCAGATTAGCGCACCTTCAGATTAGCGCACCATCATCTCAGTGCAACATCTATTTAGCGCACCTTCAGATTAGCGCACCTTCAGATTAGCGCACTACCATCTCAGTGCACCATCTATTTAGCGCACCTTCAGATTAGCGCACCATCATCTCAGTGCACCATCTATTTAGCGCACCTTCAGGTTAGTGCACCATCATCTCAGTGCACCATCTGTTTAGCGCACCTTCAGATTAGCGCACCTTCAGATTAGCGCACCTTCAGGTTAGCGCACATTCAGGTTAGTGCACCATCATCTCAGTGCACCATCTGTTTAGCGCACCTTCAGATTAGCGCACCATCTGTTTAGCGCACCTTCAGATTAGCGCACCTTCAGATTAGCGCACCATCATCTCAGTGCACCATCTATTTAGCGCACATTCAGATTAGTGCACCATCATCTCAGTGCACCATCTATTTAGCGCAACTTCAGATTAGTGCACCATCATCTCAGTGCACCATCTATTTAGCGCACCTTCAGATTAGTGCACCATCATCTCAGTGCACCATCCATTTAGCGCATCTTCAGGTTAGTGCACCATCATCTCAGTGCATCATCTGTTTAGCGCACCTTCAGATTAGCGCACCATCTATTTAGTGCACCTTCAGATTAGCGCACCATCATCTCAGTGCACCATCTATTTAGCGCACCTTCAGATTAGCGCACCATCATCTCAGTGCACCATCTATTTAGCGCACCTTCAGGTTAGTGCACCATCATCTCAGTGCACCATCTGTTTAGCGCACCTTCAGATTAGCGCACCTTCAGATTAGCGCACCTTCAGATTAGAGCACCTTCAGGTTAGTGCACCATCATATCAGTGCACCATCTGTTTAGGGCACCTTCAGATTAGCGCACCTTCAGGTTAGTGCACCATCATCTCAGTGCACCATCTATTTAGCGCACCTTCAGATTAGCGCAACATTTTCTCAGTGCACCATCTATTTAGCGCACCTTCAGATTAGCGCACCATCATCTCAGTGCACCATCTATTTAGCGCAACTTCAGGTTAGTGCACCATCATCTCAGTGCACCATCTGCTTAGCGCACCTTCAGATTAGCGCACCTTCAGGTTAGTGCACCATCATCTCAGTGCACCATCTATTTAGGGCACCTTCAGATTAGCGCACCTTCAGGTTAGTGCACCATCATCTCAGTGCACCATCTATTTAGCGCACCTTCAGATTAGCGCACTTTCAGATTAGTGCACCATCATCTCAGTGCACCATCTATTTAGCGCACCTTCAGATTAGCGCACCTTCAGATTAGCGCACCATCATCTCAGTGCACCATCTATTTAGCGCACCTTCAGATTAGCACACCTTCAGATTAGCGCACCATCATCTCAGTGCACCATCTATTTAGCGCACCTTCAGATTAGCGCACCATCATCTCAGTGCACCATCTATTTAGCGCACCTTCAGATTAGTGCACCTTCAGATTAGCGCACCTTCAGACTAGTGCACCATCATCTCAGTGCACAATCTGTTTAGCGCACCTTCAGATTAGCGCACCTTCAGGTTAGTGCACCATCATCTCAGTTCACCATCTATTTAGAGCACCTTCAGATTAGCGCACCTTCAGAATAGCGCACCATCATCTCAGTGCACCATCTATTTAGCGCACCTTCAGATTAGCGCACCTTCAGATTAGCGCACCATCATCTCAGTGCACCATCTATTTAGCGCACCTTCAGATTAGCGCACCTTCAGGTTAGTGCACCATCATCTCAGTGCACCATCTGTTTAGTGCACCTTCAGATTAGCGCACCTTCAGATTAGCGCATAATCATCTCAGTGCACCTTCAGATTAGCGCACCTTCAGATTAGCACACCTTCAGATTAGCGCACCATCATCTCAGTGCACCATCTATTTAGCGCACCTTCAGATTAGCGCACCTTCAGGTTAGTGCACCATCATCTCAGTGCACCATCTATTTAGCGCACCGTCAGGTTAGTGCACCATCATCTCAGTGCACCATCTATTTAGCGCACCTTCAGATTAGCATACCTTCAGGTTAGAGCACCATCAGTTTAGCGCACCTTCAGTTTAGTGCACCATCATCTCAGTGCACCATCTGTTTAGCGCACCTTCAGATTAGCGCACCTTCAGATTAGCGCACCATCATCTCAGTGCACCATCTATTTAGCGCACCTTCAGATTAGCGCACCTTCAGGTTAGTGCACCATTCTCAGTGCACCATCTCTTTAGCGCACTTTGAGATTAGCGCACCTTGAGATTAGCGCACCTTGAGATTAGCGCACCTTCAGGTTAGCGCACAATCATCTCAGTGCACCATCTGTTTAGCGCACCTTCAGATTAGCGCACCATCATCTCAGTGCAACATCTATTTAGCGCACCTTCAGATTAGCGCACCTTCAGATTAGCGCACTACCATCTCAGTGCACCATCTATTTAGCGCACCTTCAGATTAGCGCACCATCATCTCAGTGCACCATCTATTTAGCGCACCTTCAGATTAGCGCACCTTCAGGTTAGTGCACCATCATCTCAGTGCACCATCTGTTTAGCGCACCTTCAGATTAGCGCACCTTCAGATTAGCGCACCTTCAGGTTAGCGCACATTCAGGTTAGTGCACCATCATCTCAGTGCACCATCTGTTTAGCGCACCTTCAGATTAGCGCACCATCTGTTTAGCGCACCTTCAGATTAGCGCACCTTCAGATTAGCGCACCATCATCTCAGTGCACCATCTATTTAGCGCACATTCAGATTAGTGCACCATCATCTCAGTGCACCATCTATTTAGCGCACCTTCAGATTAGTGCACCATCATCTCAGTGCACCATCTATTTAGCGCACCTTCAGATTAGTGCACCATCATCTCAGTGCACCATCTATTTAGCGCACCTTCAGATTAGTGCACCATCATCTCAGTGCACCATCCATTTAGCGCATCTTCAGGTTAGTGCACCATCATCTCAGTGCATCATCTGTTTAGCGCACCTTCAGATAAGCGCACCTTCAGATTAGCGCACCATCTATTTAGTGCACCTTCAGATTAGCGCACCATCATCTCAGTGCACCATCTATTTAGCGCACCTTCAGATTAGCGCACCATCATCTCAGTGCACCATCTATTTAGCGCACCTTCAGGTTAGTGCACCATCATCTCAGTGCACCATCTGTTTAGCGCACCTTCAGATTAGCGCACCTTCAGATTAGCGCACCTTCAGATTAGAGCACCTTCAGGTTAGTGCACCATCATATCAGTGCACCATCTGTTTAGGGCACCTTCAGATTAGCGCACCTTCAGGTTAGTGCACCATCATCTCAGTGCACCATCTATTTAGCGCACCTTCAGATTAGCACACCTTCAGATTAGCGCACCATCATCTCAGTGCACCATCTATTTAGCGCACCTTCAGATTAGCGCACCATCATCTCAGTGCACCATCTATTTAGCGCAACTTCAGGTTAGTGCACCATCATCTCAGTGCACCATCTGCTTAGCGCACCTTCAGATTAGCGCACCTTCAGGTTAGTGCACCATCATCTCAGTGCACCATCTATTTAGGGCACCTTCAGATTAGCGCACCTTCAGGTTAGTGCACCATCATCTCAGTGCACCATCTATTTAGCGCACCTTCAGATTAGCGCACTTTCAGATTAGTGCACCATCATCTCAGTGCACCATCTATTTAGCGCACCTTCAGATTAGCGCACCTTCAGATTAGCGCACCATCATCTCAGTGCACCATCTATTTAGCGCACCTTCAGATTAGCACACCTTCAGATTAGCGCACCATCATCTCAGTGCACCATCTATTTAGCGCACCTTCAGATTAGCGCACCATCATCTCAGTGCACCATCTATTTAGCGCACCTTCAGATTAGTGCACCTTCAGATTAGCGCACCTTCAGACTAGTGCACCATCATCTCAGTGCACAATCTGTTTAGCGCACCTTCAGATTAGCGCACCTTCAGGTTAGTGCACCATCATCTCAGTTCACCATCTATTTAGAGCACCTTCAGATTAGCGCACCTTCAGAATAGCGCACCATCATCTCAGTGCACCATCTATTTAGCGCACCTTCAGATTAGCGCACCTTCAGATTAGCGCACCATCATCTCAGTGCACCATCTATTTAGCGCACCTTCAGATTAGCGCACCTTCAGGTTAGTGCACCATCATCTCAGTGCACCATCTGTTTAGTGCACCTTCAGATTAGCGCACCTTCAGATTAGCACACCTTCAGATTAGCGCACCATCATCTCAGTGCACCATCTATTTAGCGCACCTTCAGATTAGCGCACCTTCAGGTTAGTGCACCATTATCTCAGTGCACCATCTGTTTAGCGCACCTTCAGATTAGAGCACCTTCAGATTAGCGCACCTTCAGGTTAGTGCACCATCATCTCAGTGCACCATCTGTTTAGCGCACCTTCAGATAAGCGCACCTTCAGATTAGCGCACCATCATCTCAGTGCACCATCTATTTAGCGCACCTTCAGATTAGTGCACCATCATCTCAGTGCACCATCTATTTAGCGCACCTTCAGATTAGTGCACCATCATCTCAGTGCACCATCTGTTTAGCGCACCTTCAGATTAGCGCACCTTCAGATTAGCGCACCTTCAGGTTAGCGCACTTTCAGATTAGCGCACCTTCAGGTTAGAGCACCTTCAGATTAGCGCACCTTCAGGTTAGTGCATCATCATCTCAGTGCACCATCTATTTAGCGCACCTTCAGATTAGCGCACCTTCAGGTTAGAGCACCATCAGTTTAGCGCACCATCGGCTTAGCGCACCCACTTAGAAGACCATTATGTGAGGGGTTTAAGGCTACTGTCCATACTTTTTTACTTAATATTAATGTAATATGAGCACAAAAATTAGAAGAGCTATTGATTATGCTTCAGTGATGTTAACCACTTGTAATCTCTTCCTAAATACCTGAGGCCTCTGCAACTGTCATGGATGTCATAGATAATTGATGATAGATAGATAGATATAGATAGATGGGCACACATATAGATAGATAGATAGATAGATAGATAGATAGATAGATAGATAGATAGGCACTCAGATAGATAGATATAGATAGATAGATAGATATAGATAGATAAATGGTAGATAAATAGCTAGATAGACAGACAGACACACAAACAGACAGATAGATAGATAGATAGATAGATAGATAGATAGATGGGCACATAGAAGGCTACTATCCATCATGCAGATGTTAGCACACACTGGACCATCGGTCAAGCAATAAAAAATACTTTTTACTTAATATTAATTTAATATGAGCACAAAAATTAGAAGAGCTATTGATTACACTTCAGTGATGTTAACCACTTGTAATCTCTTCCTAAATACCTGAGGCCTCTGCAACTGTCATGGGAACTACAGTACATAAACAGATAGACAGAGAGACAGACAAAAAGACGACGTTAGATAATTGATGATAGATAGATAGATAGATAGATAGATAGATAGATATAGATAGATAGATGGGCACACATATAGATAGATAGATAGATAGATAGATAGATAGATAGATAGGCCACTTGTAATCTCTTCCTAAATACCTGAGGCCTCTGCAACTGTCATGGGAACTACAGTACATAAACAGATAGACAGAGAGACAGACAAAAAGAAGACGTTAGATAATTGATGATAGATAGATAGATAGATATAGATAGATAGATGGGCACACATATAGATAGATAGATAGATAGATAGATAGATAGATAGATAGATAGGCCACTTGTAATCTCTTCCTAAATACCTGAGGCCTCTGCAACTGTCATGGGAACTACAGTACATAAACAGATAGACAGAGAGACAGACAAAAAGAAAGACGTTAGATAATTGATGATAGATAGATAGATAGATAGATAGATGGGCACACATATAGATAGATAGATAGGCACTCAGATAGATAGATAGATAGATATAGATAGATAAATGGTAGATAAATAGATAGATAGACAGACAGACACACAAACAGAAAGATAGATAGATAGATAGATAGATAGATAGATAGATAGATAGATGGGCACATAGAAGACAGATAATAGATAGATAGATATACGATAGACAAATAGATGATAGATAGATAGATAATAGATAGATATATAGATAGATAGATGATAGATTGATAGATAGATGATAGATAGATAGATAGATAGATAGATAATAGATAGATATATAGATAGATAGATAGATAGATAGATAGATAGATAGATAGATGATAGATAGATTGATAGATAGATGATAGACAAATAGATGATAGATAGATAGATGATAGATAGATTGATAGATAGATAGATAAATAGATAAATAGAATATATACATAATATTAGGGCTCTGTAAAATTCTCATTGTTTATTCCAGTTCCTCTAAGGCTTTTCCCAGTGGGACCATTGGAAAGTCATTAAGCAGTGATATAACGAGTGCCACAGACAGCTGTCATACTATATCTTTATTGAGGCCATTAGCCGGGACTCCCCGTCTGTAGCCCACCCAATAATAAAGTTTATTCCTTTCCGCCATAAACAATGTAAAGTAAACATATTTCTATAAACAATCAGCGATACAACTAACACGTTCCAGCAGCTGTTGCAGAAATACAAACATTTAGCAAAGACACCGACCTCCAGAAATAGGGTCTGGGTCTGGTCTCATTCCATTAGGATTCTATACAGAAGATTCCTAGATTATCTGAGATTTAGAGGAATGTGACATGTGATGTATTGTTACTGGATGTTTTGGTGTGAGCAGACCCTTATTTACACTGTTCGTTGCCAAGCGCCAATGTACAGTAGAGTGAGAATTATTCCTATTATGGAATACTCTGGTTATACGGATATTTAATGGATCCTTTTCTATTAAATGGTCTCCATAGAGATTCATGACATAAAGTATAGAATGAGAGATAATTTTACAGATAGATTGCAAAACAAAAGAACAGACAACCCCAAGATCAGAATTCAGTTACATTTAAAAAAACAAACAAAAAAGTCAATGTCTGAGCACTAATTTATACAAACTGGGACTCAGTGCCATATTGTAGCCTAAACATGTAAGCTCACCAGCCCAGAATAAACCCCCTAGGGGAGTCATATTCTAATGCTACATAGGGATGGAAATATATCCCCATAGCTTGTCAGGTTCCAGAGGGAAAAGGTTAGTAGCACACTAAGGGCCCGGTGATCTAAAGCTCTCTGGGCTGGCGAGATTATTAAAGAATGCTCACCAGTCCTGCTATTTCCCTGGTGGAATGATCTAAAGACACTTTTTACCCTGAAAACAGGGTGCCTCGCTAAGGGGCGTATTCTGCATTTTCATATGAAAATCTCGCAATAAAATTTGTATTTTAAACATCATACAAAATAAATAATTTAACCATTCACACAAAAAAATAAGCAGGGAAAATTTGTCAACACCAGAATTTATGTTGTTTGAAAAGATAGATATAATCCCTTTAGTACCCATTCCCCAGTTTTGCATAAAAATCACAGTTATATTAATACACTTTTTACCTCTGTAATTACCTTGTATCTAAGCCTCTGCAAACTGCCCCCTTATTTCAGTTCTTTTGACGGACTTGCATTTTAGCCAAACAGTGCTCACTCCTCAGTAAATTCACGTGCATGAGCTCATTGTTATTTATATGAAACACACAAACTAATGCCCTCTAGTAGTGAAAAACTGTCAAAATGCATTTAGATTAGAGGCTGCCTTCAAGGTCTAAGAAATTATCATATAAACCTGCTAGGTTTAGCTTTCAACTAAGAATACCAAGAGAACAAAGCAAAATTTGGTGATAAAGTCTGGCCCCGCAAACAGAGGCCTAGATTTAGAGTTCGGCGGTAGCCGTCAAAACCAGCGTTAGAGGCTCCTAACGCTGGTTTTGGCCGCCCACTGGTATTTGGAGTCAGTGATTAAAGGGTCTAACGCTCACTTTGCAGCCGCGACTTTTCCATACCGCAGATCCCCCTACGCCATTTGCGTAGCCTATCTTTTCAATGGGATCTTTCTAACGCTGGTATTTAGAGTCGTTTCTGCAGTGAGCGTTAGAGCTCTAACGACAAGATTCCAGCCGCCTGAAAAAAGCAGGAGTTAAGAGCTTTCTGGCTAACGCCGGTTTATAAAGCTCTTAACTACTGTACCCTAAAGTACACTAACACCCATAAACTACCTATGTACCCCTAAACCGAGCTCCCCCCACATCGCCGCCACTCGATTAAAAATTTTAACCCCTAATCTTCCGACCGCCACCTACCTTATACTTATGTACCCCTAATCTGCTGCCCCTAACCCCGCCGACCCCTATATTACATTTATTAACCCCTAATCTGCCCCCCACAACATCGCCGCCAGCTACTTACAATAATTAACCCCTAATCTTCCGACCGCAAAGCGCCGCCACCTACGTTATCCCTATGTACCCCTAATCTGCTGCCCCTAACACCGCCGACCCCTATATTATATTTATTAACCCCTAATCTGCCCCCCTCAACGTCGCCGACACCTACCTACACTTATTAACCCCTAATCTGCCGAGCGGACCTGAGCGCTACTATAATAAAGTTATTAACCCCGAATCCGCCTCACTAACCCTATCATAAATAGTATTAACCCCTAATCTGCCCTCCCTAACATCGCCGACACCTACCTTCAATTATTAACCCCTAATCTGACGACCGGAGCTCACCGCTATTCTAATAAATGTATTAACCCCTAAAGCTAAGTCTAACCCTAACACTAACACCCCCCTAACTTAAATATAATTTTAATCTAACGAAATAAATTAACTCTTATTAAATAAATTAATCCTATTTAAAGCTAAATACTTACCTGTAAAATAAACCCTAATATAGCTACAATATAAATTATAATTATATTATAGCTATTTTAGGATTAATATTTATTTTACAGGCAACTTTGTATTTATTTTAACTAGGTACAATAGCTATTAAATAGTTAAGAACTATTTAATAGTTACCTAGTTAAAATAATAACAAATTTACCTGTAAAATAAATCCTAACCTAAGATATAATTAAACCTAACACTACCCTATCAATAAAATAATTAAATAAACTACCTACAATTACCTACAATTAACCTAACACTACACTATCAATAAATTAAATAAACACAATTGCTACAAATAAATACAATTAAATAAACTAGCTAAAGTACAAAAAATAAAAAAGAACTAAGTTACAGAAAATAATAAAATATTTACAAACATAAGAATAATATTACAACAATTTTAAACTAATTACACCTACTCTAAGCCCCCTAATAAAATAACAAAGCCCCCCAAAATAATAAATTCCCTACCCTATTCTAAATTAAAAAAGTTACAAGCTCTTTTACCTTACCAGCCCTGAACAGGGCCCTTTGCGGGGCATGCCCCAAGAAGTTCAGCTCTTTTGCCTGTAAAAAAAAACATACAATACCCCCCCCCAACATTACAACCCACCACCCACATACCCCTAATCTAACCCAAACCCCCCTTAAATAAACCTAACACTAATCCCCTGAAGATCTTCCTACCTTGTCTTCACCATCCAGGTATCACCGATCCGTCCTGGCTCCAAGATCTTCATCCAACCCAAGCGGGGGTTGGCGATCCATAATCCGGTGCTGAAGAGGTCCAGAAGAGGCTCCAAAGTCTTCATCCTATCCGGCAAGAAGAGGACATCCGGACCGGCAACCATCTTGATCCAAGCGGCATCTTCTATCTTCATCCGATGACGACCGGCTCCATCCTGAAGACCTCCACCGCGGACCCATCTTCTTCCGGCGACGTCCAACTGCAGAATGACGGTTCCTTTAAGGGACGTCATCCAAGATGGCGTCCCTCGAATTCCGATTGGCTGATAGGATTCTATCAGCCAATCGGAATTAAGGTAGGAATATTCTGATTGGCTGATGGAATCAGCCAATCAGAATCAAGTTCAATCCGATTGGCTGATCCAATCAGCCAATCAGATTGAGCTCGCATTCTATTGGCTGTTCCGATCAGCCAATAGAATGCGAGCTCAATCTGATTGGCTGATTGGATCAGCCAATCGGATTGAACTTGATTCTGATTGGCTGATTCCATCAGCCAATCAGAATATTCCTACCTTAATTCCGATTGGCTGATAGAATCCTATCAGCCAATCGGAATTCGAGGGACGCCATCTTGGATGACGTCCCTTAAAGGAACCGTCATTCTGCAGTTGGACGTCGCCGGAAGAAGATGGGTCCGCGGTGGAGGTCTTCAGGATGGAGCCGGTCGTCATCGGATGAAGATAGAAGATGCCGCTTGGATCAAGATGGTTGCCGGTCCGGATGTCCTCTTCTTGCCGGATAGGATGAAGACTTTGAAGCCTCTTCTGGACCTCTTCAGCACCGGATTATGGATCGCCAACCCCCGCTTGGGTTGGATGAAGATCTTGGAGCCAGGACGGATCGGTGATACCTGGATGGTGAAGACAAGGTAGGAAGATCTTCAGGGGATTAGTGTTAGGTTTATTTAAGGGGGGTTTGGGTTAGATTAGGGGTATGTGGGTGGTGGGTTGTAATGTTGGGGGGGGGTATTGTATGTTTTTTTTTACAGGCAAAAGAGCTGAACTTCTTGGGGCATGCACCGCAAAGGGCCCTGTTCAGGGCTGGTAAGGTAAAAGAGCTTGTAACTTTTTTAATTTAGAATAGGGTAGGGAATTTATTATTTTGGGGGGCTTTGTTATTTTATTAGGGGGCTTAGAGTAGGTGTAATTAGTTTAAAATTGTTGTAATATTATTCTTATGTTTGTAAATATTTTATTATTTTCTGTAACTTAGTTCTTTTTTATTTTTTGTACTTTAGCTAGTTTATTTAATTGTATTTATTTGTAGCAATTGTGTTTATTTAATTTATTGATAGTGTAGTGTTAGGTTAATTGTAGGTAATTGTAGGTAGTTTATTTAATTATTTTATTGATAGGGTAGTGTTAGGTTTAATTATATCTTAGGTTAGGATTTATTTTACAGGTAAATTTGTTATTATTTTAACTAGGTAACTATTAAATAGTTCTTAACTATTTAATAGCTATTGTACCTAGTTAAAATAAATACCAAGTTGCCTGTAAAATAAATATTAATCCTAAAATAGCTATAATATAATTATAATTTATATTGTAGCTATATTAGGGTTTATTTTACAGGTAAGTATTTAGCTTTAAATAGGATTAATTTTTTTAATAAGAGTTAATTTATTTCGTTAGATTAAAATTATATTTAAGTTAGGGGGGTGTTAGTGTTAGGGTTAGACTTAGCTTTAGGGGTTAATACATTTATTAGAATAGCGGTGAGCTCCGGTCGTCAGATTAGGGGTTAATAATTGAAGGTAGGTGTCGGCGATGTTAGGGAGGGCAGATTAGGGGTTAATACTATTTATGATAGGGTTAGTGAGGCGGATTCGGGGTTAATAACTTTATTATAGTAGCGCTCAGGTCCGCTCGGCAGATTAGGGGTTAATAAGTGTAGGTAGGTGTCGGCGACGTTGTGGGGGGCAGATTAGGGGTTAATAAATATAACATAGGGGTCGGCGATGTTAGGGCAGCAGATTAGGGGTACATAGGGATAACGTAGGTTGCGGCGGTTTACGGAGCGGAAGATTAGGGGTTAATAATAATATGCAGGGGTCAGCGATAGCGGGAGTGGCAGATTAGGGGTTAATAAGTGTAAGGTTAGGGGTGCTTAGACTCGGGGTACATGTTAGAGTGTTAGGTGCAGAGGTAGGAAGTGTTTCCCCATAGGAAACAATGGGGCTGCGTTAGGAGCTGAACGCTGCTTTTTTGCAGGTGTTAGGTTTTTTTTCAGCTCAAACAGTCCCATTGTTTCCTATGGGGGAATCGTGCACGAGCACGTTTTTGATGCCGGCCGCGTCCGTAAGCAACTCTGGTATCGAGAGTTGCATTTGCGGTAAAAATGCCCTACGCTCCTTTTTTGGAGCCTAACGCAGCATTTGTTTTAACTCTTGATACCAGAGTTAAATTTATGGTGCGGCCAGAAAAAAGCCCGCGGAGCGTTAACAGCCCTTTTACCGCCGAACTCTAAATCTAGGCCAGAGGGACTTAGTGGGAGGGGCCCTTTGACCTAGGGGAGGAATTTGGCCCCATTGTTAGTTCGGAAGAAGATGCGTGGCAGAGAAAAAGGGGTATATATTTTTAGGGCGGGGTTGGCGCCATTAGCTAATTAGTTAGTGAGCGGAGAAGAAGCGTCACAAGTTTTCCCCTCCCTCACTATTTTTGGTTTACATGTCACAGCTAGAGGCGGTGTGCTAGTCATCAGCATTTTTAGATCATGGCAAAAAATGCGGTTTGTAGCCTCCCCAGGGTTGGAAGAGCTAGATAATTAGCTCATTGGGCATGGGGTCCCTTGGAGCTGGGCAGAAGGTAAAAAAGGAACGGACTTAGCCTGTGCTAGATCCAGTGGAGCGGAAAAGACGGCCTGGTCTTAAAATTAACTTGAAGTGTTAAGAGAGGTTAGGATAAATGGGGCTAGCACAAAAAAGCAAGCAATAAGTTATCAAGGTGTTTTCAAAAAAGTTGTTATTTATAAGTTCTATTTATGATAAGTGTTATTTAATAAACCGGCTGTGGTCAGATTTTGTGTCTGTCTTTATTTCATTAAACCGTAAGGGTAAAAGATGTGTGCTTAAGGGCCGGGAAATTGATGACTCGAAGGGTCAAAGTAAATTGGAAAGTTGTTTAAAATAGCATGCCCTATTTGAATCATGAAAGTTTTTTTTTCACTTGATTGTCTCTTTAAGGTGCATCAAAAATTGAAACAAAATTCTTCACCAAAAATCGTATTTGATCAAAAATGTATAATTTGTATGTAAATTACATAGGGATAAATCGTATTAACTATGCACAGCGTAAATCGTAATTAAAAACAAAGGACAAAATACAAAGTGTAATTATTGTTTTTTTTTTTGTATAATGGGCTGAAAATGGGTGTTACATGGGCGTATATGAAATTGTCTCTCTAATCCCAGTGTAATTCTGTAAAGATTTTTGCACTACAGATCTCACAGTTTTTTCTCGCAAATTTTAAAGGTGGCGAGCTTTTCTCAAAACACTCAAAATACTTCTAACCCTAATAGACAAACACATGCATATGAAAATATAGGTAATTGTATGATTCTATAAAAAGCAGTTTAGGGGCTCCAGACCTTATCAATTTTAGTGCGCCCCTGCTCCTTGCTAACTTCGCTCCATGGTGCAAAGTTTCTTTTTCCAGAGAGCTTGATTCCTTTCCATTATAGTTACACAAAACAGGGGGTATTGGTGCACATCCACTTGCAAATTAACAAAACATTTCTAAATGCTGCAAAAAACTACCTGCACAAAACACCTATGCTTTTATATTAAAATTGGGATCTTAATCACACAATATGGCCATATTCTGCTTAGCCAGTACTAATGACAATATATATATATATATATATAAAGCCAGGGAGTCTCATTATATCATAAAGAGAAAATGCAGAAATGATTCAGCCCATAAAGGCAAAGTATGGGCCCGATCCGATATGCTGCGTCGCCTGCAAAAGCCGGCGACACCGAATTTTGCGCGGGTTTGGTATCACATATACGGCGTAACCTAGAAGTTATGCTCGTATATTTCTGCCTTCGCCCGTAGTTTTTTGGGCCATAGAGAGGTATACTAAACCCGCGCAGTTTGGTATCCAATATACAGCATAAGGACTTACGTGGCGAAAATGGAGAAATCTTACTCCATTTTCACCTCGCCACAAAATGCAGCCGTAGTAAGCCTTACGCTGTCTATTGGAGACCCGTAACTCCCTAAACTACCTGCAAAATAAAACCTAACACCTAACGCATGCGCAATGTCTATCTACCTGTCAACCGCGATCCCCCGCCGCAATCCCTAATAAAGTATTTAACCCCTAAACCGCCGCTCCCGGACCCCGCCGCCACCTACATTAAATGTATAACCCCCTAATATGATCCCCCTACACCGTCGCCACTTACATTACATACCCCCTAATGTGAGCCCCTTACACCGCCGCCATCTACATTACATACCACCTAATGTGAGCCCCTTACACCGCCGCCATCTACATTACATACCCCCCTAATGTGAGCTCCTACCCCGCCGCCAGCTATATTAAAATTATTAACCCCTAATCTAATCCCCCTACCCCGCCACCAGCTATATTAAATTATTAACCCCTAATCTAATCCCCCTACACCGATGCCAGCGATATTAAATTATTAACCCCTAATCTAATCCCCCTATACCACCGCCAGCTATATTAAATTAATTAACCCCTAATCTATTCCCCCTACACCGCTGCCACCTATATTAAATTAATTAACCCCTAATCTAATTACCCTACACCGCCGCCACCTATATTAACCCCTAAAATACTAAACTATCCCTACCACTAAACCTAAGTCTAACCCTACAAATAGCCCTGAAAAGGGCTTTTTGCATGGCATTACCCCAAAGTAAACAGCTCTATTGCCAGTCCTTAAAAGGGCTTTTTGCGGGGCTTTGCCCCAAAGTATTCAGCTCTTTTACCAGCCCTTAAAAGGGCTTTTGGCGGGGCATTGTAACAAAGAAATCAGCTCTTTTGCCTATAATCTAAATCCCCCTATACCGCCACCACCTATAATAAATAGATTAACCCCTAATCTGACCCCCCTACACCGCCGCCACCTATATTAACTATAATAACCCTAATTATATTAGGATTAATATAGTTAATATAGTTATTATATTATATATATTAACTATATTAACCCTAATTATATTAGGGTTAATATAGTTAATATCGTTATTATATTAGGGATTATATTGATGAGCATATTCGTGTAAACAAGATTATGAGTTCTAATCAGCATGGCTTTAGGAGAAATAGATCATGTCAAACTAATCTGATTAGATTCTACGAGGAAGTAAGTCAAAATATAGATAAAGGGGAATCAGTGGATGTGATATACTTAGATTTTGCAAAGGCATTTGATACAGTGCCACATGAGAGATTAATGCACAAAATTAAGGGACTGGGAATAGCTGAAAATGTTAGCTCATGGATAAATAACTGGATAAAAGATAGGGAGCAACGAGTAGTAGTAAATGGATCATACTCAGATTGGACAAAGGTAATCAGTGGCGTCCCCCAGGGATCAGTACTGGGCCCTGTTCTTTTTAATATTTTTATAAATGACTTGGAGCAAGGATTAAATAGCGACATCTCTATTTTTGCAGATGATACTAAGTTAAGTAAGGTCATAAGGTCAGAGCAGGACGAACTGTCTTTACAAAGGGATTTGCTAAAATTAGAACTATGGGCAAGTGAATGGAAAATGAGATTTAATACGGAAAAATGCAAGGTTCTACATTTTGGAAGTAAAAATAAGCAGGCTACGTATTTTTTAAATGGGACAAGACTTAGCCAAACACAGGAGGAAAGGGATTTGGGAGTAGTAATAGATAACAAGCTAAAGATGGGTGCACAATGCAGGGCAGCGGCTTCAAAGGCTAATAAGATACTAGCATGTATTAAAAGAGGCATTGATTCAAGGGAGGAAAGCATAATTCTGTCATTATATAAAGCCCTGGTAAGACCTCACCTTGAGTTTGGAGTGCAGTTCTGGGGACCAATTGCTAAAAAAGATATTGCAGAACTAGAAAAAGTTCAGAGAAGGGCCACAAAGCTAATAAGGGGATTGGAGAAATTAACCTATGAGGAGAGGCTAGCCAAACTGGGTCTGTTTTCTTTAGAAAAAAGGCGCTTGAGAGGTGACATGATTACTTTATATAAATATATTCAAGGCCCATATACAGAGATGGCAGAAGCACTGTTTATTCCAAGAAAATTGTTTCTGACAAGAGGTCATAATTTAAGGTTGGAGGAAAGGAGATTTAATCTCCTGCAACGGAAACGTTTTTTCACTGTGAGAGCAATAAAATTGTGGAACTCATTACCAAAGGAGGTAGTGAATGCCAATACCATAGATACATTTAAAAATAGTCTGGATAAGTTTCTGTATACTAACAAAATTCATGGATATGATTGCTAGTATTAAATGGGTCACATTTTAATGGGGTTATTTAAGCTTAACTGGAGCTTTTTGTAAGTATTTTAGATTTGTATAGGTTGAACTCGATGGACTTCAGTCTTTTTTTCAACCTTATCTACTATGTTACTATGTATATTAACCCTAATTATATTAGGGTTAATATAGTTAATATCATTATTATATTATATATATTAAGTATAATAACCCTATCTAACTCTAACACCCCTAACTAAATTCTTATTAAAATAAATCTAATTAATATTAATATTATTAATTAAAATATTCATATTTAAATCTAAATACTTACCTATAAAATAAACCCTAAGATAGCTACAATATAATTAATAATTACATTGTAGCTATTTTAGGGTTTATATTTATTTTACAGGTAACTTGGTATTTATTTTAACTAGGTACAATAGCTATTAAATAGTTAATAACTATTTAATAGCTACCTTGTTAAAATAATTACCAATATACCTGTAAAATAAATCCTAACCTAAGTTACAAATACATCAACACAATAGAATTCCACAGCACCCAGGATTCATAATAAAATGAAGAAATTTATTGAGGTACAAACAATAGCAAGTTACAAGTTACAAATACACCTACACTATCAATAAATTAAATAAACTACAAATATCTAAACTAAAATACAATTAAATACACTAAATTAAATTACAAAAAAAACAAAACACTAAATTACAAAAAATAAAAAAAGATTACAAGAATTTTAAACTAATTACACCTATTCTATCCCCCTAATAAAATAACAAAGCCCCCCAAAATAAAAAAATTTCCCTACCCTAAACTAAATTACAAAAGTTAACAGCTCTATTACCAGCCCTTAAAAGGGCTTTTTGCGGGGCATGCCCCAAAGAAATCAGCTCTTTTGCTTGTAAAAAAAACACAATACCACCCCCCCAACATTATAACCCACCACCCACATACCCCTACTCTAAACCCACCCAAACCCCCCTTAAAAAAACCTAACACTAAGCCCCAGAAGATCTCCCTACCTTGAGTTGTCTTCACCCAGCCGGGCCGAACTCTTCATCCTATCCGGGCGATGTCTTCATCCAAGCGGCAAAGAAGAAGTCTTCCATCCGGCGATGTCTTCATCCATTGTAGCTATCTTAGGGTTTATTTTATAGGTAAGTATTTAGATTTAAATAGGAATATTTTAATAACGATATTAACTATATTAACCCTAATATAATTAGGGTTAATATAGTTAATATATATAATATAATAACTATATTAACTATATTAACCCTAATATAATTAGGGTTAATATAGTTAATATAGGTGGCGGCGGTGTAGGGGGGTCAGATTAGGGGTTAATCTATTTAATATAGGTGCGGCAGTGTAGAGGGGTCAGATTAGGGGTTAATCTATTTATTATAGGTGGCGGCGGTATAGGGGGATTTAGATTATAGGCAAAAGAGCTGATTTCTTTGTGACAATGCCCCGCCAAAAGCCCTTTTAAGGGCTGGCAATAGAGCTGTTTACTTTGGGGTAATGCCACGCAAAAAGCCCTTTTCAGGGCTATTTGTAGGGTTAGACTTAGGTTTAGTGGTAGGGATAGTTTAGTATTTTAGGGGTTAATTAATTTAATATAGGTGGCGGTGGTGTAGGGGGAATAGATTAGGGGTTAATTAATTTAGTATAGGTGGTGGCGGTATAGGGGGATTAAATTAGGGGTTAATTAATTTAATATAGGTGGCGGCAGTATAGGGGGATTAGATTAGGGGTTAATTAATTTAATATAGCTGGCGGCGGTGTAGGGGGATTAAATTAGGGGTTAATAATTTTAATATAGCTGGTGGCGGGGTAGGAGCTCACATTAGGGGGTAGTTAATGTAGCTGGCGGCGGGGTAGGAGCTCACATTAGGGGGTAGTTAATGTAGGTGGCGGCGGGGTAGGAGCTCACATTAGGGGGTAGTTAATGTAGGTGGCGGCGGGGTCTGGGAGTGGCGGTTTAGGGGTTAATAACTTTATTAGGTGCGGCGGGGTCCGAGAGCGGCGGTTTAGGGGTTAATACATTTTGTATTATTTGGAGAGTGAGGGGGGATAGCGGATAGAGGGTTAGACGTGTCGGGCTATGTTTGGGAGGCGTGTTAGACAGTACGGGTGATTTTATAACTTAGTCAGGTTTTGTAGACGCCGGCAGTTTCTAAAGTGCCGTAAGTCACTGGCGACTCCAGAAATTTGTACTTACGCAGATTTCTGGACATCGCTGGTTTATCAGACTTACCGCACTTTAGCATCTGACGGCGCCGTATATTGGATAGCTCGAGTTGCGAGCTGAAACTATGGGCGGCGGGGGTTCCCTCGCTTGCGCCGCAAACTACGATCTATATCGGATCGCACCCTATTATGGTGTTAGGACCAGGCAACATTGGGACACCTTGTAAGTTGGTGACTGGCTAAGCAGAATATAGCCGTATTGTGTGACTAGGATCATAATTTAAATATAAAAGTGAAGGTGTTTTTGCAGCATTTAAAATTTTTTTGATTTGCAAGTGGATGTGCGTGAATACCCTCTGTTTTTTGTGTGTGTGTGTGTGCATATATATATGAGGCATGTGCATTGGGCAAGCAGCTTGCGGCATTCGGCTATTTTTGGAGCCCGATTTCTTCTTGTGCATCACACTAAGATCCGGATTTGCACAGATCACTTATTTAGAACATACATCTTTCTATCGTACCTTAAACTATATCAGTCTCATCTCTTCTTACAGGGAAATTCCATATAATGTACAGTATGTACTCATGTGTCAGTGGCTTTGTAATGTGCCTTTGTATCTCACAGTAATACCCTCAGCAGAGTTGGCTTCTCTCTCATAGAAGAAACTTACATAGCTGCTCCAAGCCCACTGGAAACGCTCCAGGCACCTAATGATGACGTCACCAATAGTCTATTCTCACAGGCAGGGTGCAAGCGGCAAACTACAGTATCACAGTATAGAAAGTAAATATTGGCTGCACATCAGTGGATAATTAAAAACAAAACTATTTATTGTACTATATTACTACATTGGGTTAGGGACCCCACAAGGCTCTGTGCTAGGTTCCTTAGTCTTTTCAGTTTCCACCTGGTTCTGGGGTTCCTTAGTCCTAAAGGTTTGAGCTCATTTCTATGCCCTGATGGCACCGATTCTAGCTCTGTGGCCCTTACTTGTGTTACCAGTTGCCTGCCCAGTGTATGAGTCTGGATTCCAACAACTTCTGTAGAACTTCAATCCTCTTTTGTCCTATATATTTCTTTATCATGTAGCCCCCAGTTGCATTGCCCAGGATTTTATCTGGCTCTGCAATTTTATAAAATCCTGCTGTGTTTCCCTAAAAAATTATATCCACAATGTGTCATTTTCTCAGGCAAGAAACATCTAAAGTCAAACATTTTTATGCACTGCCTGACTACTACAACTCCCAACCTACCTAGTTATTAGTAGCCAGGCACACCATGGGCTAAAGCCATGAGTGTTCTCCAAGCCTAGAGCGTCATGAATAATAAAGCGTAATGAAATGATGACAGTGCTATAATTGCCTACTGAGTGTCTGAGTGTTTTGCAAAAGAGCAGTCAATATCATTTTTATTTTTGGTCTGAGTTGAGTTTGATCTCAGTTGTGCGGTCTTTGGAGTTATCTTGTCTTACGCACTTAATTTGATAACGCCACGATAACACTGGTCCCTATGGAGTTTAAGTTTGCAACATTTTTGATAGATAGACAGAAAGATAGATGATAGATATATAGATAATAGACAGATAGAGATGGACAGATAGACAGACAGATAGAAAAATAAATAGATGATAGATAGATAGATAGATAGATAGATAGAAAGATTAGATAAATAGATAGATATATAGATAGATGATAGATAGATAGATAGATAGATGATAGATAGATAGAAAGATTAGATAAATAGATAGATAGATGATAGATAGATAGATAGATAGATAGATATGTGATAGATAGATAGATAATAGAAAGATAGAAATAGATAGTGATATAAAGATAGATGATAGATAGATAGATGATAGATAGATGATAGATAGATAGATGATAGATATATAGTGATATATAGATAGTTTATTGATAGATAGATAGATAGATAGATAGATAGTGATAGATAGATGAATAGATAGATAGATGATAGATAGATAGATAGATAGATAGATAGATAGATACATAGTTAGATAGCTAGATATAGATAGATGGATAGATAGATAGAAAAAGATTGATAGATACATACATATAGATAGATAGTTATATAGTTAGATTATAGATAGATAGTTAGATAGAGATATTGATAGTTTGATGATAGATAGATAGATAGAAACATATATAGAAAGAGATAGATAGATACATAGGTAGATAGATAAATAGATAGCTAGTGATAGATGGATAGACAGATGATATATAGATAGATACATAGATACATAGATACATAGATACATAGATACATAGATACATAGATATATAGATACATACGGCTAGATTACGAGTCTTGCGTTATGAGTAAAAAAGCAGCGTTAAAGGGCCAGTAAACCTAAAAAATAATGTTATATAATTCTGCACATAGCGAGCTGCATTAAGTGTAACGACGCGGTCGGGCCGGGCTGTTACCAGACAGCTTACCAGATGCGCTCTGAGGGAAAACCAGACCCGCCCAGTAGAGCACAGAGGGCGGGTCTGGAAAACCCTGTTTTTTTTATAAAAGTTTACCGGATATATTAGGTTTTATAAAACTATGTGCAGAATTATACAACATTATTTTTAGGTTTACTGGCACTTTAAGCCTCATAACGCTGCTTTTTCACTACCGCTGCTATTACGAGTCTTGCAGATTTAGGGGCACCGCACACTTTTTTGGCCTTACCGCAAATCAAATTGCGTAAAGTCTTTTTTCTATGGAACTTCCATAGCGCCGGTATTACGAGCTTGTCCTGAGAGACCAAAAAGTGAGTGGTACAGCCTACCCCGTCAAGATTCGTACCGCATTCTAAAGTCAGTAGTTATGAGTTTTACATTACAAAGCTGTAGCATTAAACTCATAACTAAAGTGCTAAAAAGTACACTAACACCCACAAACTACCTATTAACCCCTAAACCGAGGCCCTCCCACATCGCAAACACTAAAATTAAATTATTAACCCCTAATCTGCCGCTCCGGACATCGCCGCTACTAGAATAAACATATTAACCCCTAAACCGCCGCACTCCCTACATTTATTAACCCCTAATCTGCCGCCCCCAACGTCGCCGCCACTATATTAAATTTATTAATCTCTAAATCTAAGTCTAACCCTAACCCTAACACCCCCTAAATTAAATATAATTAAAATAAATATAAATAAAACCTACAATTATTACCTAAATTATTCCTAAAAACTAAATACTTACCTATAAAATAATTCTAAGGTAGCTACAATATAACTAATAGTTACATTGTATTTATCTTAGGTTTTATTTTTATTTTACAGGCAACTTTGTATTTATTTTAACTAGGTAGAATAGTTATTAAATAGTTATTAACTATTTAATAACTACCTAGCTAAAATAAATACAAATTGACCTGTAAAATAAAACCTAACCTAAATTACACTAACACCTAACCTAAGCCTACAATTAAATAAATTCCTTAAATGAAATACAATTAACTAAATTCAAAACAATTAGCTAAATTACAACCCCCCCCCACTAACTTACAGAAAATAAAAAACAAATTACAAGATCTTTAAACTAATTGCATCTAATCTAATTGCCCCAAAGAAATCAGCTCTTTTACCTGTAAAAAAATAAAAACAACCCCCCAACAGTAAAACCCACCACCCACACAACCAACCCCCCAAATAAACCCTAACTAAAAAAACCTAAGCTCCCCATTGCCCTGAAAAGGGCATTTGGATGGGCATTGCCCTTAAAAGGGCATTTAGCTCTATTGCGGCCCAAAGCCCTAACCTAAAAATAAAACCCACCCAATACACCCTTAAAAAATCCTAACACTAACCCCCGAAGATTCACTTACCAGGAGAAGTCTTCATCCAAGCGGCAAGATGTCCTCAAAGAAGCTGGCAAAAGTGGTCCTCCAGACAGGCAGAAGTGGTCCTCCAGATGGGCAGAAGTCTTCATCCAGACGGCATCTTCTAACTTTATCCATCCGGCGTGGAGCAGGTCCATCTTCAAGACATCCGGCGCGGAGCATCCTCTTCCAACGATGACTACCCGATGAATGAAGGTACCTTTAAATGACATCATCCAAGATGGCGTCCCTTAGATTCTGATTGGTTGATAGAATTCAGCCAATCAGAATTAAGGTTGAAAAAATCCTATTGGCTGATGCAATCAGCCAATAGGATTGAGCTCGCATTCTATTGGCTGATTGGAACAGCCAATAGGATTTTTTCAACCTTAATTCCGATTGGCTGATAGAATTCTATCAGCCAATCGGAATCTAAGGGACGCCATCTTGGATGACGTCACTTAAAGGTACCTTCATTCGTCGGGTAGTCGTTGTTGGAAGAGGATGCTCCGTGCCGGATGTCTTGAAAATGAACCCGCTCCACGCCGGATGGATGAAGATAGAAGATGCCATCTGGATGAAGACTTATGCCAGTCTGGAGGACCACTTCTACCCGTTTGGAGGACCACTTCTGCTGGCTTTGTTGAGGACATCTTGCTGCTTGGATGAAGACTTCTCCCGGTAAGTGGATCTTTGGGGGTTAGTGTTTGGATTTTTTAAGGGTGTATTGGGTGGGTTTTATTTTTAGGTTAGGGCTTTGGGTTGCAATAGAGCTAAATGCCCTTTTAAGGGCAATGCCCATTAAAATGCCCTTTTCAGGGCAATGGGGAGCTTAGGTCTTTTTAATTAGGGTTTTATTTGGGGGTTTGGTTGTGTGGGTGGTGGGTTTTACTGTTGGGGGGATTGTTTGCATTTTTTTTTTTTACAGGTAAAAGAGCTGATTTCTTTGGGGCAATGCCCCGCAAAAGGCCCTTTTAAGGGCTATTGGTAGTTTAGTTTAGGCTAGGGTTTTTTTTTTTCATTTTGGGTGGGCTTTTTTTATTTTGATAGGGCTATTAGATTAGATGTAATTAGTTTAAAGATCTTGTAATTAGTTTTTTATTTTCTTTAATTTAGTGTTTTTTTTTGTAATTTAGCTAATGGTTTTTGGAATTTAGTTAATTGTATTTAATTTAGTGAATTTATTTAATTGTAGTGTAAGGGTAGGTGTTAGTGTAAGACAGGTTAGGTTTTATTTTACAGGTAAATTTGTATTTATTTTAACTAGGTAGCTAGTAAATAGTTAATAACTATTTAGTAACTATTCTACCTAGTTAAAATAAATACAAACTTGCCGGTAAAATAAAAATAAGCTAGCTACAATGTAAATATTAGTTATATTGTAGCTAGCTTAGGGTTTATTTTACAGCTGAGTATTTAGTTTTAAATAGGAATAATTTAGGTAATAATTGTAGATTTTATTTATATTTATTTTAATTATATTTAAGTTAGGGGGTGTTAGGGTTAGGGTTAGACTTAGGTTTAGGGGTTAATAAATATAATATAGTGGCGGCGACTTTAGGGGCGGCAGATTAGGGGTTAATAATATTTATTAGTGTTTGCGAGATGGGAGTATGGCGGTTTAGGGGTTAATATGTTTATTATAGTGGCGGCGATGTTGGGGGTGGCAGATTGGGGGTTAATAACATTATGTAGGTGTTGGCAATGTTGTGGGCAGCAGATTAGGGGTTACTAAATATAATGTAGGTATCAGCAATGTTGGGGGCAGCAGATTAGGGGTTCATAAGTATAATGTAGGTGGCGGCGATGTCCGGAATGGCAGATTAGGGGTGTTTAGACTTGGGGTTCATGTTAGGGTTTTAGGTGTAAACATAACTTTAGTTTCCCCATAGGAATCAATGGGGCTGCGTTATGAAGCTTTACTCTGCTTTTTTGCAGGTGTTAGACTTTTTCTCAGCCGGCTCTCCCCTTTGATGTCTATGGGGAAATCGTGCACAAGCATGTACAACCAGCTCACTGCTGACTTAATCAGCGCTGGTATTGGAGTGCGGTAGGGAGCACAATTTTGCTCTATGCTCACTTCTTGCCTTTTAACACTGGGTTTGTAAAAACCTGTAATACCAGCGCTGTAGGTAAGTGAGCGGTAACAATAATGTGCAAGTTTGCACCGCACCCCTCATAACGCAAAACTCGGAATCTAGCCGATAGATAGTTAGATAGATAGAGATAGATAGATACATAGGTAGATAGATAGATAGTGATAGATAGATGGATAGATAGTGATAGTTAGATACATAGATAGATAGATAGATAGATAGATAGATAGATAGATAGATAGATAGTGATAGATGGATAGATAGATAGGTAGATAGCATATTTTCACATACAAATTTTCTCATACCCAATGTAGAGGGACTCCTAGGTTACCCTAATGGTTTTATCGTCTCGCTGTTTGCCAGTTATATAAGAAAGTTTACCACCCATTATGCACCTGATCCCAAGTTATGTAGCAAACCGCAGCTGTCAGCCGCCTGTGTGCCCTGGCCACCGGCCACCAGTGAATGTGCTTGTAATTACTGGACCAGCTGAGTCCTGGTGCTTGATTAGTGGGAGGAGATGCTATGTTAGACATTAACTGACCATTTCACACAGTTTTCTATAAGGCGGGAGCTCTGCTACAGATGTGATTTATTTATTTATACTGTATTTAGGATACTGTATATGATTATCTAAAATCAGTGCAGTAGAGTCAGGGAATCATGGTCTATCACGTGTAGAAAATAACTACAGTACAGGAATTTAAGATTTCCTTAGAATTGCTAATTGCTAGTTTGCCAGATATGAGAACATTTCTGTTTCTGTAATGTAATTAAATGTCAGTCATGTGTGTCATTGCTTAAGGGCACATTTAATCATAGCCCCTCTGGCTACTCACATCATTTAGTCCATATCTATACTTATTTTACATTGACTGTACTAAGCTGTCTAATTTCTGCCATTTCCAATCAGTTCGCTACAGTCTCTTTTTAGGGGTATCTGTATCTTTTCTAACAAGCTGGCCGCTTACTTTAATGCAGAAAAGTAACCCTATTGGTATAAAATGATATAGTATTTAACAGCCCTTGCTTTAGAAAACATTACTTGATGGTCTATTACATTCCCATATCCCACCCAACATTCCTCAGTGGTGTCTCTAGAAATGAAATATGGAGGGGTCACTTCCAATAGGCCCATCAGTAATATGCAGGTGGGCCATACATTTTGGCGAGACCAATCTTGCTGTGGGTGGAGGTGGTGTACGCCATAGGCAGGTCCAGGTGAAGTGTAGATGTTGGGGGGTACATGGGGAGTCACTGCTCAGATCCAGTCTCGGACTTAAAGGCTTAAATTGAGTCAAAGGACCTATGTGTGGAGTTGTAGGTGTTCTGGAGGTGAATGGGGGTGGGGCTATGGATAGAGGGGGGTGGGGCTATGGATAGAGGGGGGTAGTAAATGATGTGGGCAGGATTCACCTGGTATGGTTGAAACAAGTGCAGTATGAGCTTGGGGCTAGGTAGTTCCTGGTTTCACTTCCAGAAAATAAAAAATGTATTAGAAAGAAATAATTGTGAGAAAGCTACCAAACAGTAAATATAGGGATCTTTGTAATTCACTATATTTTCTTGTATTTTTTTTTATTTCCATACAAACTCCATTCCAATCTATCAGATAACTCAGTTGTCATGTGGTTTTCAGTGTATGTGCCCCACATAATCTTTATAAATGTATTGTATCAAGACAAATTAGCAGCAGTATTCCAATCCCTTAGAAAATTCTTCTCCAGTATCTTTTAATATATGTTAATAAACACAACTGATTTCCTTATGTAATGAAAATGTAAACATACGGCTCAGGTCAGCACGTTTATGCTATACAACTTGTACATCACTACATTTCTAATTGCATTTATGGGTCTTATGTTACGTGAGACACGAGGCTTCAAGCTCCATACAGAGTTTGATAGATAGGCCCCTTATTCTCAAGCGTCCTAACTGGACATAAAAATATGAATATTTAACATTCCAATGTTCTTCACATAGAAGAATTTGTTCTATTTATTCATAAATACAGATATCTATATAGATATCAAAATAATAAGAGTATTGCCTTGAGCAATGATACTTTTTATTGGACTAACTATACATTTATAAGATGAAAAACTTTCGGAAGAATGTCTTCCTTTTTCAAGTCTGAAGCAATACTGACCAATTTGATGCAATTTACAGATTATATATTAAAACACAGGCTAAAATGACAGAAAGTGTTACAGAGGTCTGAATGCAGGGGGAGGAGGGGGGTGTCGTCAAATGAGGGGGGTTTAGGAGACAGACGCAGACAGTGTACAGTGAAGGCTAACAGACAGGGGAAATATAAGCAGAGCATATACTGACATAAAACTATATATCAACATAGAATCAATATGTATAAAGATATGAAATAAGGTATACAGGGGAATATAAGATAGTCAAAAAATGCGAAAGGTAAGAAAAACAGAAAAAGGGGAATAATAATAATGACAAAAGTGTGGACATAGGCTTACCTGCGTACCTGGATACCATGGATAGAGAGTGTGGAATATACAATGTCATTGACTACAGTATATGAAAGTGCATTACAAACATTTTTGATAATGGGTTAAGAAACCAGAGTCCATATTTAGTCCAGAATTTAGCAAGTTGAAGTGCACTTTGGGACACTTTGTAAATTGGCGACTGGCTTAAAGGGACACTAAACCCAAATGTTTTCTTTCGTGATTCAGATAGAGCATGACATTTTAAGCAACTTTCTAATTTACTCCTATTATCAAATTTTCTTCATTCTCTTGGTATCTTTATTTGAAATGCAAGAATGTAAGTTTAGATGCCGGCCCATTTTTGGTGAAGAACCTGGGTTGTCCTTGCTGATTGGTGGATAAATTCATCCACCAATAAAAAAGTGCTGTGCAGAGTTCTAAACCAAAAAAGCCTTCTTCTTCAAATAAAGATAGCAAGAGAACAAAGAAAAATTGATAATAGGAGTAAATTAGAAAGTTACTTAAAATTGCAATCTCTATCTGAACCATGAAAGAAAAAAAATGGGTTTTATGTTTCTTTGATTCTACTGATATACTTGGATTACTCTATCACCATTGCCATTAATGCACACAAAACCAACATGCATTTATTAAATTCATAAATAATACATTTGTAGAACTTTAGAAGGGTGGAACTGCATATTTGTTTATATGTTTGCTACAAGCAGAGAAGTAACTACAGGGGTCTCAGAAGTCTCATTTGAGTGGGACCACACATCTAGAGGGCCCATCTTGCTCTCAGTAGAGGCATTGCTACAGGAGGATCTAGTGGGGCTTGGACTCCCCCTGCATCTTGCCTGCCCTTTCTGTGTTCCCCTCCATGCAAAACATGACTCGCAGAGTGCAGAAAGTGTAAGGATTTGATTTTACAATTTTAATGCCAGATTGCGAGCGGCACGCTAACAGCTACGAGCGAGCGATATCGGGTTAATCGCGGCTGTTTGTGTGCACTCGTATTACAAGTTAAAAGAAAATGCAAATGCATGAGCACAATCGTGATTTAAGCTAAAATGATTACCGCAACCACAGAGCTCTGGCTAATTGTTTTGTGAAATATAAATGTCTCAAACAACATCAAAAATATATTACACAGTACAGTTACACTTATATTACTGTCTAGTAAATATACATTACACAGTACAGTTACACTCATATTAACATTGTCTAATAAATATACATTACACAGTACAGTTACACTCATATTAACACTGTCTAATAAATATACATTACACAGTACAGTTACACTCATATTAACACTGTCTAATAAATATACATTACACAGTACAGTTACACTCATATTAACACTGTCTAATAAATATACATTACACAGTACAGTTACACACATAATAACACCATCTAATAAATATACAGTACAGTTACACACATAATAACACTATCTAATAAATATACATTACATAGTACAGTTACACTTATAATAACACTATCTAATAAATATACATTTCACAGTACAGTTACACACATAATAACACTGTCTAATAAATATACATTACACAGTACAGTTACACACATAATAACACCACCTAATAAATATACATTACACAGTACAGTTACACACATATTAACACTGTCTAATAAATATACATTACACAGTACAGTTACACACTCATATTAACACTGTCTAATAAATATACATTACACAGTACAGTTAAACTCATAATAACACGTCTAATAAATATACATTACACAGTACAGTTACACTCATACTAACACTGTCTAATAAATATACATTACACAGTACAGTTACACTTATAATAACACTATCTAATAAATATACATTACACAGTACAGTTAAACTCATACTAACACTGTCTAATAAATATACATTACACAGTACAGTTACACTCATATTAACACTGTCTAATAAATATACATTACACAGTACAGCTACACACATAATAACACCACCTAATAAATATACATTACACAGTACAGTTACACACATATTAACACTGTCTAATAA
Organism: Bombina bombina; assembly: GCF_027579735.1. Classification (NCBI taxonomy): domain Eukaryota; kingdom Metazoa; phylum Chordata; class Amphibia; order Anura; family Bombinatoridae; genus Bombina; species Bombina bombina. Next base: position 1,578,678,296 of record NC_069499.1, read on the forward strand.
ATATACATTACACAGTACAGTTACACACTCATATTAACACTGTCTAATAAATATACATTACACAGTACAGTTAAACTCATAATAACACGTCCAATAAATATACATTACACAGTACAGTTACACTCATACTAACACTGTCTAATAAATATACATTACACAGTACAGTTACACTTATAATAACACTATCTAATAAATATACATTACACAGTACACTTACACTCATAATAACACGTCTAATAAATATACATTACACAGTACAGTTACATTCATACTAACACTGTCTAATAAATATACATTACACAGCACAGTTACACTTATAATAACACTATCTAATAAATATACATTACACAGTACACTTACACTCATATTAACACTGTCTAATAAATATACATTGCACAGTAGAGTTACACTCATATTAACACTGTCTAATAAATATACATTACACTGTACAGTTACACTCATAATAACACTATCTAATAAATATACATTACACAGTAGAGATACACTCATATTAACACTGTCTAATAAATATACATTACACAGTACAGCTACACTCATAATAACACCATCTAATAAATATTCATTACATAGTACAGTTACACACATATTAACACTGTCTAATAAATATACATTACATAGTACAGTTACACTCATATTAACACTGTCTAATAAATATACATTACACAGTACAGTTACACTCATAATAAGTCTGTCTAATAAATATACATTACACAGTACAGTTACACTCATATTAACACTGTCTAATAAATATACATTACACAGTACAGTTACACTCATAATAAGTCTGTCTAATAAATATACATTACACAGTACAGTTACACACATATTAACACTGTCTAATAAATATACATTACATAGTACAGTTACACTCATATTAACACTGTCTAATAAATATACATTACACAGTACAGTTACACTCATAATAAGTCTGTCTAATAAATATACATTACACAGTACAGTTACACTCATATTAACACTGTCTAATAAATATACATTACACAGTACAGTTACACTCATATTAGCTCTGTCTAATAAAAATACATTACACAGTACAGTTAAACTCATATTAACACTGTCTAATAAATATACATTACACAGTACAGTTACACTCATATTAGCACTGTCTAATAAAAATACATTACACAGTAGAGTTACACTCATATGAACACTGTCTAATAAAAATACATTACAAAGTAGAGTTACACTCTAAATAACTCCGTCTAAAAAAAAATATTTTAAAACAATTGCACAAAAAAATTAAAAGAGCTCAAAGATATGAGATTTCAGGTGTTCGAAAAAAAAAAGGCAGGCAAAGGGCTTTAATATAGACATACATACATATACATGTCTAAAAATATATATATATGTGTGTGTGTTTATATGTATTTATATGGGCACATATGTATTTATGTATTTATATGTGCACATATTTATTTATGCATTTATATGTGCACATATATATTTATGCATTTATATGTGCACATATATATTTATGTATTTATATGTGCCCATATTTATTTTTGTATTTACATAGTACATAGTAGATAAGGTTAAAAAAAGACTGAAGTCCATCGAGTTCAATCTATACAAATCTAAATAATTTACAGACATATTTACACATATAAAAACATAAATACATATGTATACACATATATATATATATATATATATATAAGTGCATTGCAGCCCTTTGCAGTTAAGTAGATGAAAACATGTTAATGCATATTTATGCAATATTCACATTTAATAAAGTGTTTAACTATGTATTTACTGTAAATGTTTCACATCTCAATGTTCTCCATATTGGGGAATATGTTCTAAGTATTTATAAACAGATATTCCTTTATATACAGTATATCTGTATATATCTATTCCCATATATAATCATGTAACAGACCCCTCTGTCAGTACTGGAAGGGTTAACTTTGTTCAGTTTTAAGAAACTATTTTCTGGAGACAGGTTTCCTGGCATCAGCTACTGTTTACTGTAATTAAGTTTAGGTGATAAGTGTTCACATTGTTTAATCACCTCCAGAGATCAGACTGCCAGGTGCCAGGGAGGAATGTAATTCTATTGTATCCTGTAAAAGGGCGTCTTCCCTCTATCTAATGTACTATACTCTTCCAACCCCCCATCTGGTCTCCTAGGGAGTGTCAACCAGGTGGGAGACCTGCATAAATACTGGGCATATAGCCCTCAATAAAACACATTCTGTTTTACCCTCAAGATGGAGCTTGGTCTCGTGTTTGGGGGGTAATTAACTGGGTTCTTGTGTTGATGATCCCATATTCAGGGCATCTTTCATCTGATATTAACCCTTGATATCCGGGTTATACCATAACAATTGGTGGCAAGCGACGGGATGGTTCTCATCGCCCAGAAGAGCAACTACACATCCGGACCTAATGGGAATACCGTATGAAAGGCTGAAAAGAGTCACCCTTAAAGACCTGCTAGAACAACGGGGCCGACAAGCCAGTAACCTCAGGAAGAGGGAGATTATTACAATACTGACCGAGATGGACGGAGTACTAGGGACCGAAGGAACCAATGAGCCCAGCATATCAGACAGAACTCCTGAAGAAGCAAGCTTTGACCGGGTGGTTAAAATAAGACTGGCACATTATGGCCCCAACCCGTCTGCCGAAATTATCGACCGGGTTATAGCAGCTGTGGAGTCACAGCAACCCCAGTGGAAAAGAGAAAAGTAAATTTTGCAGCTTTTAAAAACTTCCTGGAAACAGAAGGAGAGATTGATGGGTACCTTGCGGATTTTGAGAGGCAATGTGCCCTACACAAGGTACCCGCAGAGGACTGGGTCACGATATTATCCGGAAAATTATCCGGCCGGACCAGTGAGGCTTTTCGGGCCATTCCAGATGAGTAAGTCGGGGATTATAATGCTGTAAAAGAGGCTCTGCTCTCCAGGTATGTGATTACATCGGAGGCATACAGGAGACGGTTCAGAGACACTATTAAACTAGCTGGAGATTCCTACGTCGAGTGGGCATGTAAGGTGCACCGCACAGCAGCTCACTGGATGGCGGGGTGCCAAGCCGTATCCGGGGAAGAGGTGCTGCAGCTATTCCTGTTGGAACATTACTTTGACAAGTTATCTGCAGGAGTTAGAGAGTGGGTTCGGGACCGTAAACCCTCCATCCTGCATGAAGCTGCTCGCCTGGCAGATGAGTATACGGATGCCCGCAAACTGGACACTGCTACCACTAAGATCCCTGCCAGAGTGGAGTACAGACCTACAGTCCCCCCAGTAGCTACCAGTTACCAACTCCCAGCGCACCGCTCTACCACACCGCCTCCAGCCACAAACTATCCTCAGACAGCCCGGTTCAACTCACGGGACTATTCACAATCTATTCGGTGCTTTGGATGTAAGCAACTAGGGCACAAAAGACCAGAGTGTCCCCTAAACACAGCGAACCAAGCACAGTCCTGGGGAAGACCCGCCGGCAGAAACCCACATAACCCTCAGCCTGCTGCCCACTGCATAGCGGAGGAAGAATGCTTGGGCATCCTACATGAAGCAGACCCAGTGCAAGTTGCCCACCGGGATAACCGGCAACAGCACCGGCAACTGGTTAAAGTGAATGGGAAGGAGGTCAGTGGTCTACGGGATACTGGTGCTACCATGACCTTGCTCCAAAAGAACTTGGTGTCTGAGAACCAGCACACCAGAGACACTGTGGCTGTGAGGGTAGCAGGGGGCACTGTGTTCCACCTACCTGTTGCCCGGGTACATTTGAATTGGGGAGTGGGTGCTAGACATGTGAATGTGGGGGTCATGAAGGACTTACCAGCTGATGTTCTCCTTGGAAATAACTTGGCCCCCCTTGTTTCTGCCTACGCTCCCTTGGGTCCCGCCGATGTTAAACCTGTGACTACCCGTGCCGCCAAGACCGACCCACCTGCTGCTGAGCCCCAGGACGCTGAGCTCAGTAAATCTCTATCCGCTATTGATACTTGTAAGTCCCATTACAATGCGCTGATGAAGGAGAAGAGTCAAGTAGAGGATGAAATGGTCACGTTAAACAATCACATAACAGTGCTAGCGGGAGAGAGGAAAAAGCGTGGTTAGAACGGGAATCTCTGCTAGACACGCTGCACCGACAGACCGCAGAAAGCACCAGCTTGAGAGTGGAACATGAAGCATTAAAGACAAACTTAGCGACACTGGAGGAAAAGCTGACGCAGGCTCATAGTGAGGTGCAGCAACTCAAGGGCACCCTATGTCAGTATGAAGGGAATGTGGAAACCTATAAAGAGCAGGTACAAAAACTTGTAAAGAAGCCGATGAGATTTGTCTCCAACTGGAAAGAAGCGTCTCTGAAAACAAAAACTTAAAGGAATGTTTAGCCCTGGTCTGGGCAATGGAGAAGTTGAACCCTTATTTATACGGAGAAGAATTCTCTCTCATAATGGGAATGCAGATGGATTGTCCCGGCAAACTGACATTCCTACCACCTCCTAGTCCAGTCATCCTCAAGTTGACCCGCCAAAGGGTCAAGCCGGTTCTGCTGGAGTGTCCCACCAGGAGGGAGCAGTGTGACAGACCCCTCTGTCAGTACTGGAAGGGTTAACTTTGTTCAGTTTTGAGAAACTATTTTCTGAAGACAGGTTTCCTGGCATCAGCTATTGTTTACTGTAATTAAGTTTAGGTGATAAGTGTTCACATTGTTTAATCACCTCCAGAGATCAGACTGCCAGGTGCCAGGGAGGAATCCATTGCTTTCTTGTGTTTAATTGTTTCTTTGGTTAAGTAATGTAATTCTATTGTATCCTGTAAAAGGGCGTCTTCCCTCTATCTAATGTACTATACTCTTCCAACCCCCCATCTGGTCTCCTAGGGAGTGTCAACCAGGTGGGAGATCTGCATAAATACTGGGCATATAGCCCTCAATAAAACACATTCTGTTTAACCCTCAAGATGGAGCTTGGTCTCGTGTTTGGGGGGGAATTAACTGGGTTTGTGTGTTGCTGATCCCGTATTCAGGGCATCTTTCATCTGGTATTAACCCTTGATATCCGGGTTATACCATAACAAATCATATATATATATAAATAAATAAATAAATATAATCCACTGAAATAAGTGCACCCCCACAAACAGTAAATTTCAATTTTGCCAGGTTGCTATAGAAAGCTCAAATATCCAAGTTATAACACAATCACTCACTGGACTTGATACAGGTGAAATAAAAAGTGTTTTATTCCATATAAACCAGTGACATTACGGGGTGTTCAGCCCTTCGTTGGTCTGATGAAGGGGTGTACAACTATTTACATGGAATAAAACACTTTTTATTTCACATGTATCAATTCCAGTGAGTGCTTGTGTTATAACTTGGACATATATATGTTAAAGAATATTATTAATTGAACTAATCTATAGAAAACAGTGGAATCTGAGAATATAGATTAGGTTCAGCAAAATATGCTCGCACATCAGAACAAATTATAAGCCAGCAAATTGTCTGAAGAAATCCATATAGCAATAGAAATATATACTCAACTCCTTCTTTCTCCAAAAAATAGTATAAACCAATACCAGACACCAGTCAGGTATCACTTTAAATAAAAGAAAGTTATCATTCACCCGGTAAAACACAGCCTGGGTGTATGTTCAACGACTTCTAATGATTAATAAATATAGCCATAAAAGAAACAGGCTTAACCTAATACTCATCTAACCCATTGGGTTGTAGATAAAATGGTCTCTTCTTTATAGAGATGATACACACATATATTGATATATATGTATTTGGATACAAATTCCACCTTAAAAGACTCCCCCTTAGAAATCCCCCTACCAGTGATATAACAGATAAAGATGCCCCTAGCAGTGATACCTGAAATATCGCTTACTGCATTATAAAATACCAAAAGGGGAATCCTAGATGTTAGTTACTCAATTTAGCAACAATAGTTATGTATAACATAAGAGATTGCTCGCAAATACATAAATCTTTCAATAAAAGATATAGGTTGATAGAAAACGGGTCTCAAAGATGAATCCATATAGTAACAAGGAAGTTATTATTGAATTGTAAATTAGCTCACTCCGCTCTCCCCTTAAATGTATCTAGAAGCAGACGGTATTTTGATTATTGATACATGTATGAAACATGAACAGTTTATAACTAAAAGGGAATATTATTATTATTATCCCTGTATTACGAGTCAAATAAGAATCAAAGACACTATATAAAGATAAAATTGGATGAAGATTTATCCTACATCCCTTTAAAATGGGGGGAATATGGTTGAATGTTTACTGTAAATGAATCAAGCCGATAATAACATTGCGTGCCAATAAGAATAATTCTTTGTAACACATCGCATGCTACCTATCTCAAACATAGCATTCAGAAACACGCCCCCAAAGAGAAAAAAACTCTGACCAATAGGAATAGAGCCCCGTAACAGACCCTCTGAATCCAACCAATAGGAATAGGATATCTGCACACACCCCTTCTCACACATTTTTGTATACAATAGACAAAGTGATACTACTATAGGCAGATAAGGCTTAAATGAATAACAAGTTCTAATAGATAAGTAAACAATTGGCCACTATAAAAAACTGCCACTTCTTCTAGAGAAGGAACCATATAGAGATTAACCGTATAGAGAACGGATAAGCGATCATGTGCAACAGAATAATTAAAACATGAGTCTGAACTATTGGTCTAATTTAAATGTATTGAATTCGTTTTCGGTAGTACTTATATGCCGATAATATGTAAACAAACCCTGAATGGAAACCGGAAGTTGTCAGATATAACAACTCTTCATGCAAACCGGAAGTTGTTAAATACGAAAAATCCGGACGAACACCGGAGTAGACCATAAATACACAATGTAAAGAATCAGAATTGATTGCCATAAAGGCATATCAGAGTATTAAAATAAAGGCGAATGATATTTAAAAAAAAAAAAAAATACGAATATTTTAATCATTCTAATCATCTTAACGAAACAGGAAGTACTAAGCAAGCACTTCCGGTATGCATTCAGAATACAGGTATAAAAGATCACCAAAACCCACACAATCCAGTCTTGATAAAGGTCTAGCACAGACCGAAACGCGTCGACCGGTGAGTCTTCCTCCTTTCAAATCTACTTGAGAAATTACGCTCTGCACTATTGTGTGTTTGTTTTATTTTTAGGTGTGATTTGGGTCAGCCGGACCCCGGATGAAACTTTGATATATCACCATTATCCAGTACTGCCGAGGTTGCAGAATTATTTGTATCTCCTCACAGGATTGACTTGCTTTACTTTTATTTTACAGTGGCCACTGATTTTTTAGTTTTGATTTTTCAGTTTTGGTTTCTCAGTTTGTGGTTTATTATCAGCACTTTTTGGAGTGAACACTTCAATTTGGACTTAATATTATCATTTGGAGGACTATTTTTGTTTATTTATTTATCGTGATTTGTTTTATGTATATGTCATCACTATGTTTTGAAATGTTTATTACCTGCATCAATATTTTATTCAAGGTTTAGCACCCATCACTGTTATATTTACACCACCACTTCAATTTTTTATCACATATTTTTTATCACATATTTTATCATCACAAGTGTATCATCATTTTTCCAACATAGAAGGATTTGGTATCCTCTAGCACAATTTTGCACACATACGCCACTCACATATTTAGGGAATATTAGACATTAAGGCACCTAACACCTAGAAAGGTGACCGCCGTACTTAGAGTTACTGGGAAACAGTCCGGATAAAATCTGTATAAGAGGATCCTCAGTAATTATCCTATTGTTCAAAGAACACATAGAGATACTGGGATACCAGTATAGACAGGTCTGTACCAGTTACCTTAAGAGAATCATCAGTGATTTTTTATCTATTTTTAAGAATTTTATTGTTGTTAAAATTTTAAGTTTCTTGTTATGTAACATGGATCCATGCTTGTAAACGAATTAAAGTGTAACCTCTACTTTTTAAGTGAATCTGTTTAAACTCTGTCCAGACCCGGCCTTTCATGCGCTTTGGTTCCAACCCTTTTCTACTCCTAGGGAGTGTCAACCAGGTGGGAGATCTGCATAAATACTGGGCATATAGCCCTCAATAAAACACATTCTGTTTAACCCTCAAGATGGAGCTTGGTCTCGTGTTTGGGGGGGAATTAACTGGGTTTGTGTGTTGCTGATCCCGTATTCAGGGCATCTTTCATCTGGTATTAACCCTTGATATCCGGGTTATACCATAACAAATCATATATATATATAAATAAATAAATAAATAAATAAATATAATCCACTGAAATAAGTGCACCCCCACAAACAGTAAATTTCAATTTTGCCAGGTTGCTATAGAAAGCTCAAATATCCAAGTTATAACACAATCACTCACTGGACTTGATACAGGTGAAATAAAAAGTGTTTTATTCCATATAAACCAGTGACATTACGGGGTGTTCAGCCCTTCATTGGTCTGATGAAGGGGTGTACAACTATTTACATGGAATAAAACACTTTTTATTTCACATGTATCAATTCCAGTGAGTGCTTGTGTTATAACTTGGACATATATATATATATATATATATATATATATATATATATATATATATATATATATATATATATATAGGTATAGATATATATATATTGTGCAAAAAATCATATATATGTAGAAATATTTACTTATGTATAAATAGAACATATTCTTGTATGTGAAGAACATTGGAATGTGAAATATTCCTATTTTTATGTTGGGTAAGCACACTTGAGTTCATGCGATCGTGTTTGCACGAGAGTGGGGTGTTAGGTTTTTTCCACTTTTATTTCTCCATTGACTTATATGGGGGAATACATCAATGCGCACGAGCAAAAACAGTTTACTTTCAACTCATAATACGTGCGCAACCTGATGAGCGCACAAAGCTTACTTCTAGTGCAATAAACGCTCAAGCGGGAGCATTAGTAAGCGCTCCACTTGTAATCTGGCTCTATGTGTTTACCGGATTAGCCGCCTTTTATTGCAAACAGCGAGAGCTATTAAAAAGGGGGCCCTTAACAGTTTTTTTCCTGGGGCCCAGTGAGATTTAGTTATGCCCCTGGCTGCAGCATAACATGTAAGTTTTCTAGACTAATGATTACATGACAGTGATATTTTATTTTAAAACACAGAATTTTATTTGTGGTTTTCTCTCTCACTACAATGTTTTATGCTCGATTACAGAACGTAATTAGTATCTTGCAGGCAACCCACATTAGCCTAGACCTGATAGAGACATTAGCGCAGATGGTTGTCATATGTATGCAAATGACAAGCAAATTGAATTTTTTGTCCCTTCCCACCATATGTCCCCAAAAAGAATGCTCTGTTGTGTTCTGAGGCACAAGCAGTGGCGCTAATCTGTCATTGTTGATTATTAGGATCCCTGCATTAATCACTGTTTATAGTTGTCCTTCTTCTGCACAGGAATGAGATCATAACAGGACCTGGATCCAGATCTATGTGTGGTACAGATAGGTACAGATAAAAACATATAGGTACATATAGGTACAGATAAGAACAGATAAGAAAATATAGGTGCATATAGGTACATATAGGTACAGCTAGGTACAGATAGTTACATATATTTACATATAAATACAGATAGGTACAGATAGGAACACATAGGAACATATAGGTAGAGATAGGTACAGATAGGAACACATCAAACTTGCAGACAAAGTAAAAATGTAAAGTAAAATGAAAGTTAAAGGGACACTGAACCCAATTTTTTTTCTTTTGTGATTCAGATAGAGCATGCAATTTTAAGTAACTTTCTAATTTACTCCTATTATCAATTTTTCTTTGTTCTCTTGCTATCTTTATTTGAAAAAGAAGGCATCTAAGCTATTTGTTTGGCTCAGAAGCCTGTTAAGCACTTGTTCATTGGTGGATGAATTTATCCACCAATCAGTAAGAACAATCCAGGTTGTTCACCAAAAATGGGCCGGCATCTAAACTTACATTCTTGCATTTCAAATAAAGATACCAAGAGAATGAAGAAAATTTGATAATAGGAGTAAATTAGAAAGTTGCTTAAAATTGCATGCTCTATCTGAATCACAAAAGAAACAAAATTGGGTTCAGTGTCCCTTTAAGGTAAAATGCAATTTTCAGAGACTTTTAAATTTACTCATTTTAATAAATTTACTTTGTTCGCTAGGTATCCTTTGTTGAGGCAAAAATACAAGCAGCAGTAACACTAGGGAGCTGGTGATTTTTGGCTACACACTTATGCCTCTTGTGACTGTGCTCAGCTAGCTCCCAAAACTGCACTGCTGTTCTGGAGCATATTAATGAGACAAGCGCTGACTCCTCAACATATGAAGATATAAGCATCATATTATATGCATATCACTTGTAATGTATACATATGTGTGTGTGTATATACTGTATATATATATATATATATATATATATATATATATATATATATATACTGTATATATAGTACTTTTTTGTAAAAGAAAAGGTGCCGATGCTCAAAAAAAGGTGACAATACTCATAGATTATTGATTATTGATATCTTGTGCTCAGTAAAAGCAAAGGGACAACATTATTTACAATGTCTGATGTATTTTGCAGCCCCTCTTGTGAAAACTAGAGTATTTACATGATAATTACACATTTTACGTGTTAAGAGTTGGCAGAGGTGGGGGTACTCAGTACTGGTATGGGTGCACCTTTCTGATAACGGGGTCACTCCCCGAAAACGTTTACTAATGGTTTAAAAAACTCTTGTAACATGGTGAGTGCTCTCTTTGGACTTATTCTATATATATATATACACACACAAACACACATATAGATACACACTCATACACACACACACACACACACATGGATATACACACACACACTCATACAAACACACACACACACACACATAGATATATACACACATACACTCATACAAACACACACAAACACACTCATACAAACACACACACACATAGATATACACACACACACACTCATACAAACACACACACACACACATAGATATACATACACACACTCATACAAACACACACACACACACACTCATACAAACACACACACATAGATATACACACACACACACACTCATACAAACACACACACACATAGATATACACACACACTCATACAAACACACACATACACTCATACAAACACACACACACACACATAGATATATATACACACAAACTCATACAAACACACACACACACATAGATATATACACACACAAACTCACACAAACACACACACATACACTCATACAAACATACACACACATAGATATACACACACAAACTCATACAAACACACACACACACATGGATAAACACAAACACACTCATACAAACACACACACACACACACATAGATACACACACACACACTCATACAAACACACACAAACACACTCATACAAACACACACACGCATAGATATATACACACACACAAACTCATACAAACACATAAGGGCTGTATTTGGTAGTTCCAACCCCCTGCAAACACTTATTTAACTTACTTAATATAACAAATAAAGACACAACACAGAGAGCTGGGATTTAAGACCATATCATGGTCATGTTTATTAACAAATTGAATAACTTGACTTCAACGGAAGTCACTAAATATTTAATCTGTGGCAGCATTCAAGGCCTAGTAAAATAATCACTATTAGCTACATATGACCGGAGGTTGCAGCCAGGTGTTGTGGAATTGCGAATACCAAGGGGGGGCGCAAAACGTGGCCCCACCCCATTCCATCTAGTAGGCGCGAACGTCCTAAAGGATCTTCAACCAGCAGACCCGCAGGGCGGGGGCCCCAGGTCACGACCTGAGGACATCACCCCCGCCCATTAGCCCGACTGTCACCTCTGCAGACTCTGCCCTCAGTTGTTAATGGCTACGACCTCCCGCCACAAGAGACAGGCACTTGCAAACCGGACTCTTGCCGCCACCAGCTAAATATGACTAACCAAGGCCCTTTTGAGGTCCCGCAAGAAGATCACCAGCCCTTCATCAGACAGGTGTACCCCGTCTGGGCGATACAGCCCTTTTTTATCTGCTAAGATCTGCTCATGGCGGACCACAAAACCGCCTACAGCTAACACTGCTCTACCCAGCTCCCTGTTCACTTTTTTTCTAACCCTGTAAGCTACTCTAGGTGTGGGGAAAAATCTCCAACGCAGCCGGGGAATTATGTTGGACGAAGCCAACCTAACCCCCAGGAATGTTGTACAGATCCACTTGACATCAGACTTCATAGTATTGATGAGGTCCAACACCGGTGCGCATCCTAGGTCGTTACCCCCCATGTGGAGGAGGATAATATGGGGCTGCCCCCATCTATGTCTAGCATCCTGGAGGAGGGCAGGCAAACCATCCCACTGTAAGCCTCTACGGCCCAACCACCGCACTGATGCCTTTGACGTTGGTAGACCCAGTTGCTGCCCTTCCGGATGAGAGAGAGCCCTCAGGGCCGCCCAGTGCATGTATGAGTGCCCTATGATCCAGATTTGAGTAGGACCCGTAGCCACACCTAAAATGGATTACAACGATTAAGGGACCCAACAAAGGGAAAAACACAACCAGAAAAACTGCAAAACGCTGTAGCTATCTGCGTAGGCCCCCATACCCCCTACGCCTCCGCTGGCGGGCGCACGTACAACTTAAAACATTGGGACCTCCATCTACCCAATCTCTGGATGTGCTCCCCCCTCCAACCCAGCGCCGCTGTGCTGGTGGCAGCCCCTATCCGAAAAGAGTGGGGAGTGATTCTGCAATCCCTCAAACCTGCCGCAAGCACCACCTTTTTTAGTACCGCCGCAAATTGATACCGGGACAGGTTGGACTCATCCGAATGCACCAGGAACTGAGAAGGACCCCCCATGCCTTGTCAACAATACTGGGCAAGCACCTGAGGCTGAAGGGGTTAGGGTTAACCATGCCCCTCTCCCTTCCTGGTCCGTCTTTGAATGCGGGATAAACAATAACAGATTATCCCCAGCCCATGGGCCAACTGCATTCCCGACTTAACCACCTCCTTTGAGGCAGCGACCAACTCCCCCGGCCTAAGGGCAGCAAAAAATGCCAAAGAAAAGGTGCACTGAAACAGCTCCTTTTCTCCGGGTTCAATGCAAACATCCACGATGGCATTGAGCAGTTTGGTTAACCTGCACAACGTCACTGGCTCCTGGGCATCTCTCGCCCTGCCTTCTAACCTGCCCCAACCCTTAATCACTTGCCGTACCATAAACCCCTTCGTAATATTAGGTAACTCTAACAGATTACAGAAAAAGGAGATAGCTGCTATCTTGTTAGCTATAGCACCTTTAGAAATCCCCTGCCTATTCCAACCGGCGAGCCACTCCAAGAACAGCTCCTTAGGGCTCCCCCAACCGCGGTGCTCTGCTCAAGACAGCAACCTACCCACTCACCCCAGTGTTGTGAATAAGCCCTCCAAGTGTTCAGTGCCAGGGACGCCTGCACCAGATGCCCTACTGACTTCCATGCCCCGCCAACTGCCAAATAGAGGGGGGACAAGGTAAGCCAGCTGCAGACGCGTTGGGGGCCAGTCTGCGGAACTGCTCCCATTGGAACCTTGATAGTGTGTCCGCCAAGGTGTTATTGAACCTGGGGACTTGTCTCGCAGCAAACTGAACATTGTATTGCAATCACCTAAGCACCAGCTGGCGCAAGTATCTAACAACTATTGGTGATGAAGCAGACAATCTATTTATGGTGAACACTACGCTAGCATTGTCTGTCCAAAACACAATGAACCGGTCCTTTAGGACCGGTCCCCAGAGCTCCATAGCCACGACTATGGGAAAAACACAACCAGAAAAACTGCAAAACGCTGTAGCTATCTGCGTAGGCCCCCATACCCCCTACGCCTCCGCTGGCGGGCGCACGTACAACTTAAAACATTGGGACCTCCATCTACCCAATCTCTGGATGTGCTCCCCCCTCCAACCCAGCGCCGCTGTGCTGGTGGCAGCCCCTATCCGAAAAGAGTGGGGAGTGATTCTGCAATCCCTCAAACCTGCCGCAAGCACCACCTTTTTTAGTACCGCCGCAAATTGATACCGGGACAGGTTGGACTCATCCGAATGCACCAGGAACTGAGAAGGACCCCCCATGCCTTGTCAACAATACTGGGCAAGCACCTGAGGCTGAAGGGGTTAGGGTTAACCATGCCCCTCTCCCTTCCTGGTCCGTCTTTGAATGCGGGATAAACAATAACAGATTATCCCCAGCCCATGGGCCAACTGCATTCCCGACTTAACCACCTCCTTTGAGGCAGCGACCAACTCCCCCGGCCTAAGGGCAGCAAAAAATGCCAAAGAAAAGGTGCACTGAAACAGCTCCTTTTCTCCGGGTTCAATGCAAACATCCACGATGGCATTGAGCAGTTTGGTTAACCTGCACAACGTCACTGGCTCCTGGGCATCTCTCGCCCTGCCTTCTAACCTGCCCCAACCCTTAATCACTTGCCGTACCATAAACCCCTTCGTAATATTAGGTAACTCTAACAGATTACAGAAAAAGGAGATAGCTGCTATCTTGTTAGCTATAGCACCTTTAGAAATCCCCTGCCTATTCCAACCGGCGAGCCACTCCAAGAACAGCTCCTTAGGGCATGGAAGTCAGTAGGGCAGAATTACCCCTAGAGCCACGCAGCACCCCTGCGCTTACTTGCTGCACAATCCCCACATTCACATCAACCGCTGCCACACTCTCTCCTGGTTGGTGAACAAATGCAGCATTATCATGAACCCCCTTGTGTGCTCTCTGACACCCCCT